>NW_020539227.1:0-22500 GCF_003426905.1 Ctenocephalides felis
TTTTCAACAATAACAGTAACAGTAACAATGATGTGGTTAATAATAGTGCACCGTTGTGAATCGTCAACGTTACATACTACTGGCGAGAATAATAGTGGTGCATCAGGTGCTTCAGGTGGAGTGACTAGTGAAGTGATATCAGAAAACATTGTATTAATGACTGACGTGCCGGTCGTGACGGATTCAGTGACACAATCGGTACCGATAGCGACTCCAGAGGCGCCAACGGAACCACTTCCTGCTGCTGCTGCTGCTGCTGCTGCTTCTGCTGCTGCGACAGCAGACACAGATAAAGAAACTACTGCGAAGTCTATATTGCCTATTGGCACCGATGAACAAAACTGGTGAGTGAAGTGAATCCATAGGACTCCATAGGCTATGGTATAATATCAATTGCCTCATTTCAAACACTATTTTTAAATGATCTTACCGTTTTTGGAGACACAATATTCATGTGCTCAAGATTATATTCAAAATTTTACATTAACATCATTATTATCTGAACTCTTATATGTAAGCGTGTAATTTTCAACGATTCTTCTTTACAATTAAACTACTTGTTCGTAATTATTCATAAACTTTCATACTTTTCTTTTTTTAGAATAAGTATGAATCAAAATTATTCACATTGATTACTTAACAATGATAGTTTTATTATAAGTGTTAATGCAGTGAGATATTATTATTTTGATTTATAAATAAATTTATCTTTTTATTTTGTAGTTTAATGCCGAACAAGGATATCACTTGTTAGTCCCATGTTTTAATTAATTCAATATAATTATGTTCAGTCATCAGCACTGTGAGGCTGTAATGCATGGATAATTTTATTTACAGAAATAATTCTACTTCTTACGATATTGTAAATAAGTCATTTTTGAAACATTTATTAAATCATTTATTTAATTTGTGTTAGTCGAGTAACGCTTTCGAGAATTTGACTTAATTTATGAAAAAAATAAAAATTAACCATTGTAACTCACGGACCTGCGCACCACTTGTGTATATATTCATACATGCATATACATTTACAAGTGTGTATGTGTATGTATATGTATATATATATATATATATATATATATATATATATATATAAATGAATTTGTGTGTCAATTTCAGTACAACTGATACGTCGGTGTTAAACGATAAGAAGCTAAAGCAAAAAGATGCAGCAGCAACTTCAGATGATGAGCACCAGGATAAGGGTGAGTTGATTTTTAAAACATTTTATTATGATACATGTCAAGTGATATATTATACGCCATATTTTGGTTAATTTTTTATTTACCATTCAATCGAGTTCAATCTAGGGAAACATGATATAGTATTTTTCGTCTACCATAATAACAGATTGACGGTGTTGACTATTTTTGAATATTAAAACTATATTCTTTATTGCGTACAAAATAAGTACTATTAAATAATATGGACTTTTCATGTTGGCGTAGGTTATATTATATATTGTTTAATATTATGTATTGTTTTTACATTTACTGTTGGGTTGTGCAAAAGTTATATTGATACAGATGTTTTTATCCTAGAATAGATTTTTAATCTGTGATTTGTTAAACTTAAAACTGTTAGGCATCTGCTTTAACATTTACAAGCGCTTTCTAACGCTTTGTTGATATATATAAACATACTTTACTTTTAAATGTCATGATGAAAATTGCGTTCATATTATAACAAGTATCCGATGGGAACGGAAACTGATCATGCTTAAATTGAAAAAAATTTGAATACTCAAATATTAACTAATTAAACAGCGTAATTTATTTAATATTTAATTGCATATACATATTGTGTCATACATATTGAATAATTGTTTTTAAATTTATAATACAATGTTTTATGTATTCAATTTAAATGAATATATTATGTTTTTATATAATTTTTTCAATATATTTAAAAGATTGTGAGCATTTAAATTAATTCAGTTGTTTTCTTCTGCATGGCACGATTTTCGATGTTTGTGCACAAAATAATAACTGGGAAATTTCGATCCGCAAGTTTTGCAAGGATAATATTGAACGTTCATATCCAAATGCGTTATTTTGAGCTTCGTGCTATCAGGCGCACCTTGGCCGATTTTTACTTCTATTAGATGATTCGACTCCACTGGATGCAAATGTCTTCTGGCATGTTTTTGATAGCAGTACTGCGATTTGAATGTGTGATTGCAGTGCATGCACATGTAAATCGATTGACCATTTGCAAAATTGTTATCGTGCAAGTTGATTGAATTTTCCGATGGGTTCACATCCTCGATGTTGATTTCTTCGCTGTCGCTGCTGTTCGCGGTTTCCGGGTTGTCATTGCCGGGGTTGCATTCTCGTATATTTTTCGCCATTTGCGTGTTGAAACTCGCATCGGCAATGTCGTGGTAAGTTTCTCTGATAGCTGATGTATTAGTCTCGGGACCGCCGGCCTCGTTCGCAGCTCCGCTGTTGTAGGCATGGTTGAGAACCCTCGAGAAACGAACCGGACCGTCGCAGGATGCAATATCTATTACTATTTTGCCGGTTATTGCTTCTTTCTGCGAGTTAACTTGTTGATTGGATTGAGAATTTGATTTCAAAATTGAAGTGCTGGTTGATTTTCCTCTACATGTATTTAATTTTTGCGTCGTTTGTGGGCCATTGAGAGGATCGATAGTGCACTCGCCGGTTTGAATGAGATTTTTCTGGCAGCGGTGTGACTTCTTTATTTTTTACTCGATCGGGAGGACGAAAATGTGTAGTCCGTGATATATTGAATATTCCTTGATTGATTGGAGGTATGGCCGATGTCATTGCGCACATTGAAGTATGTCGGTTTGGTATAGGTTTTATCACACCTTGGTCTTGATTATTGCTGCCAAAATTTGGTATTTTTGGTACTAATTGATGCACTGCTAAAAACTCTCTGCACAATTCTAATGCCCGGGGCATTTGCAGTATGTGCGTAGCCAATAGAATTATGAATACGTTGTCAATTGTCAGTTCCAAATGACCGGAATACATATATGCCAGTAAAGGTGCGAATTGTTCAGGCGATATATTTGATATGACAAGGGGTGTGGTAATCGAAGGATTTATCGCTTCGATCGATTGACGAGCGTACAGGGCCGCTCTTATGTAACCACTGTGTGCGGCCAAAAGCATGCTGTGCGCCGCAAAACGTGTTTCTCCCACATCTAATAGAAGATCAGGTGGCACGTTCGCGTCTGGCTGCACCTGCATACCCCACGATTGGTACAGCGAATACATAACAGATGGCTTGATCATAACAATTTTCGCAATCCGACTTTAAACTGCATATAAATAATACACTAAATATAGAATTCAATACACTACGTGTTTCAAACTTTGTTATATTGAAATTTGCTGAACCTAAATTTATTGTTAGTTTTCACATAATATAAACGTTTTTGATGATTACCGTTCTGAACAATTAAAAATTATCACTTTTATAGCAATTATGTCCACTACTGAAATTGGACCCACACGAAAATAGTTAAAACTATAAATGTTCATCACATGTAATCGCACGTTTGTTAAAGAAATCAATAATTATTAAAAACAGAATGGGGGATGATTTATGACTGGCCGTTGCTATCACGCGACCCGCTTTATAACCGTTTTAAACTGGGGGTGGGGCTTAGATGATTTTACAGAATCTATGTATCCATCTCTACACGAACGTACCTTGCCGTTTATTGGCCACTCGACTACCTGATTTTAGTTTGCTGCTGATACGTTATGATTCGTAACTATTGCTGCATCAAATTTAGAAAATACTATTGGAGCATATTATGGAATAGTTACGAGTACCTACTTAACAGAAATTCTCATCGTAGACCATTTGAATTTTTGTTAAATAATAACTATATCAGATTATATCAATACCATCAAAGTACAGTACGCAAAGGGTCATATGCACATCAACCACCTTCAAACATGTTATTTATTTATTTATCTACTCATGAACAAGTGAATAATTCATTAATAAATAAATGTGTCGTGTAAAGGTTGCAATATTAATTGCATCTCCACTGAATCAACTCGCTTTCTTGTGATGTCCTATATATCTTTTTCTGCTTATACAGATTAGGATAAATCTGATAGATAGATTACCTAATTATTTCTGAAAATCACCCTCATGATTATCAACTTTGTTTTTTTCGTAAGTTTTATTTTAAAGTGATTTCTAAAACAGTATTTTAATAAACAGTATCCGAAAACCCATGCACTTTGCAAAATAGGCAAGATTTAGAATCTAGGATGGCTATTTTGAAGAGCATTTGATAAATGACGAATGATTAAGGTTATTTTTTTATTTCCCATAATTTAAATATTTTTGCATTAGAAAGTGTTGGTTCATTTTGAATACAAGTAATAACAAAACTAGTCTTTATCAACATTTATCATTAAATGCTTCATTGTTGTTCATTTACCAATTTTACAAAAATAAAATCGTTTTCGATTAAATTGCAAAAATTAATTAGTTATTCATAATTAATATTTAAACAACAAAAGTTAAGGACGCATTATATATTTATATAAACCGGTAGAAAATATTATACCGAAAAAAGAAAGAAAGAGTAATTATTTAATACTATGTACTAATATTATGTGATATTTAAATAAAATAAAATCTTAAAATTTTTGTACCCTACCAAAAAAAGAATTCAATTCAAAAATATCCTTTTCTATATTTCCAATTACTCATTTATACAAAATATTTAGCATGCTCTACGTACTCTCTTTTATATTTCATCTGCAGTTCATTACTAAATTAGAATTCTCATCCTGCATACTATATTTTCAAATCATGAAACATTCCCCGCATCAAGCCGGGATATGTTTGTCTTTTAAATATTCAGAGTGCTTTTAAAATCATTCTATTTGTTTTAGCAGAACCTTATTTTTCCTTATCCAAATGAGAGATGGAAATGTTATTTCTTCGCACAGTATCTTGTTCATGATTATTCTTATATTCTCATTACTATATAAACGATAAAATTTTGATTATACACACTCATTCACTAATGGAAAATCTGTTCTTCTATAAATGTGTGTGTTTTTTTTTTGACCACATACTGTATTTGTAACAACCGAACGGATCTGTCGAAACGTCGATGCGAATAAAATATATGCTATAATAATATAAAATTATTTCTATGTACATATACATAAATCTATAATTTGTTGTATACATACATGTACGTAACATGAAATATGTGACACAGCGCGCGTGTGTGTATTTTTGAGTTTCTTCGTGCGGGGTATATATACAAACGCAGTAATTGATGGCAGGCTTCGGCAGAGTAAATATTTATTTTAGTCATGTTCCATGTGCAAAAGCTTCTCTTATTTGACTTCGTTTCGTATATATGAGGGGATCAGAGATGGGCAATACTTATCAAAATTATCGAAATATGGATGACGTCGTCGTTGTTGAGCCATGTTTTGATATCGATTTCGAACCAAATAAATATACTCACTTCAGCAGTGATAAACCACTGTAATTTTATCAAGGAATTGTACATATTGGTTTGAAAAATAAATTGATCCTTTTATAAAAATATTTCATACTTCAAAATATGTTTTTCTTGTAATATTGATCCTTTTCCCAAACACTGTCATATGTTTATATTGCATTTCTAAACTTTAGATGCATTTTTCTCGAAAAGTGATTTTTCAAAAGGCGCACAGCATAACTCTATTTTTTTTCTTTCATTTCAATTGCTATTTGTTGCAATATCTTTAAAATGAGATTTTTAAGATTAAAATGAAGGAATTTCGATATGTCAATTTATCATTTTTATTTATTAAAAATCACTACCTATTAACTATTAGTTAAACTAATAGTTTTTTATATTAAACGATTTAATTCAAACAATTGTAAATCTACTAATTTCTCCAGAGTTAGGCCGCATAAGCATGTTCAATAAGCGTTTGTTTTATCCAATTTTGCACGCAGAGCGCTTCAAATTCTGTGTACTTCGCCAAAATGGCAATGGTGTCAATGGTGAATATTTTTTATAATAATTTTATATATTGTTGTTCAGATATACGCTAAACAAACTTCGCCCAATATTATGATTTTATCACTTTTTCTTCCGCACGAAAAAAATCGAAAAAAACCCGATTATTTGGGAAGTTAGTGTTAGCTCTTCAAGAGTTTTGATCGTGCAAGGTGTGTGTTAGGTTAGTTAGAACCTATTCTCATTTTAATATTATAGAATCGTGCATCTTGAGATGAAAATAATGAAGTGCACGACCATATGTAATTGAGGCCGGTAGCAATATGAAAATATAACGATATGCGAATGTAAAGAGTGTACACTGGTGCAATACCTTTGAGAATTGTCAAGTCTAATATGATTAAACCGTATCCGCCATGTATCCGCACTCTCGCTTGTCTACCGTTGTTTGCACAACTGATTGTGCGGATGACATGTATGCACCCCACAGACCGAGACCGTGTGTGTATTTAAATAAATTCGCGCAGCGTTATGTAATAATGCTTATTTTGTTATTCTTGCTTTCCATATAATTTGTATGCCATTTATATATGTATATGGTATATACCGTAGAATCGTATCTTTATACATTTTTAAAACTTGGTACGATTTGTCATCATGTTTAATATTCCAAAGCAAAAAGGCACTGTCCCTTAACACTATTCCTACCGGGACCGGTCAAATGACCGTTTTTGATTTTTCGATTAGTATTTTTCATATCAAACGTAATTGAATCGTCATCAAACTTTATGACTTTTCCTAATATGTGAGTATGATACGTTTTTCATTGTTAATTTGTTTTTTCAATTTTTATTTTTAGAAAAAAAATTGTATGCTGTCTTACCTACCGCGACCGGTCATTTGACCGGTAGTACGAAAGACGATGTTCGGATGGGATTTTTTGTAGTAATTGTTAAGAATATTTTGTAACTTACAAGAAAATGTAAATTCAGAAGAATTTAGACTGGTAAAAACTGCCTTCTGCAAATTTATATGCATTTTTTTCGATTCTGTATGCGCGCTGCGCAAATAAGGCAAGGAGTATAAATATTGCATTTCTACGGTATAAAAAGTGGGTTTTCTCAATTTTCTCAATGTCTATGTATAGACAGATTTTTACGAAGGAATCTAAACAATAAATTGATAGGTTTTGTTTTGAATCCAAAAGTTGGTTCAACTACATTGACAGCAAGCAAAATTGTTGTAAAAGACTACGTATTACTATCGACAAACATATATTTTCAATAAAGGTAAGGTGTAAATTCATTCAACATATGTTCAATAGTATTTAGAAAAACGTATAAATATTAGTAACCGTTCAATATACGATGTAAATATAATTATGCCCTGCAAATCGCACAATTGGGGTGTAAAATTTTGGTAACCATCCAGTATACGTAGCAAACTGAGATATTCTTTGAAGATTTATAACTGATGAAACCGTATTATCAAAATCACTAGTACGACATAAAAATATATAACGTTTTTACCATCCTACATATAGCTAAACTTTTAGTAAAAGAAAACTGATGGTAGGTACAATTGAAGCAATATAACAGCTATAAATACTAACAGAACGAAAAATCAAAGACTTCAATACTCAAATAATATTTACAATTTTGGAAATTAAGAAAGAAGATTCTAATTTTCACTTACATACACATATGTTGAAAAAATTACACTAATACGGGAGTTATTTCAATTGGTATTAGCGTCGGGACTGGTGTATATGCCATTCATAAAATAGTCAGAAATCATTTGGTAAAATATGAATTTTAGAGAGAATTCATCAAGGATTTACATTATTTTGGATTTATTCAGGATAAATCCATTGTTGTTACATAAAGAAGTTACGAGAAGACAATGTACAAGGAGGAACTTTCTATTCCAATTAACTTGCCGTATAGTTCCAACAAGAATTCAGAAAAAAATCAACTAAGTACAAGTACAAAACAGATTCCCTAAAAGAAACTATTCCAGATAATGCTTTAGAAAAATGATAGAGAAAACAAAATCAGCCAAAAACGTAAAAAATGCGTGTGCAGAAAATACACTCTAAGAAAAAAAATCGTGAAAAATTGGATAATACAGTATAAAATGTAGAATTCGCATTATAAAATAAAAGAAATATATTGTATTTGTATTTATAAACTCTTAAACTAGCATTAACTCTTCATTCAATACTGAAAAATACCGATTTTGCATGACCGGTCATTTGACCGGTCGCGGTAGGAATAGCAAACATGAAATGTCGGTAGGAATAGTGTTAAAAAATTGAGATATTGATGTTTTTCGATTAAAAAAAATCACAAGCTCAGTGGTCTGCTGTGCTTCACCTAACAGCTTGTACGTTACGTATTATTTCAAAGAATAGATTTGAATTTAAAGAAATTGAAATATTGGGCGACTTCAAACAAACTCTAAAACCGCCTTGAAGTACCTATAATATACGAGAATGCTCGAAATTGATGTAACTTTATAGGCCACTAGTTTTAATAGCTGGATAGTTGATTTTAAAATTTGCAATGGCATCGTGTACTATTCAAACACGCCAAAAATCGGTGGCTGAAAATGTAGGAACAGTCACAAGTTTTTGCAAAATTACGATTTGGTCGACATTTTCAATGCTTTATTTTTAAAATTCATGACAGATAAATCCAATGGTTTCAATAAAGAAACTTGTCATGATCGTCAAGCAAGTAGATTGGGACCGACTGACTATGATGGCCGGTGCCAATTCTGAATGCCGTGACCGACAGTGAAGTTTCTTTTGCTAGGTAATCTCCAGACGTAGTGTAACAGTTCATTTATGTTGAAATAACTAATGAGTCAAAAACATTCTGCCAACCAAATTAAGTGATTATTTGAAATCACACAATTATAATTAGACCAATACTAATTAGTCGACTAATACGTCTCGCCTAATTGGTACTTGAGAAATCTGCAGTATTATAAACAACCATATATATATATGGTTGGAGTATGTATATATAGGTATGGAGCGGGTCGGTCGATTTGTATGGGTCAAAAAAAAAGTCGCTTAGGCACACATGATTTTTTCGGATACTAGGGATCAAAATAAGATACTTTGCTGAAGAAACTATACCTTTAAAATGAATTCTGATGTCCCGTGCAATGACCCAAAAATAAGGGTATAAATTTGAAAAATTCCATTTTGACCCATTTAGAGTGCCCCGCGTTCAAATGTATGACCGATGCCCCACTAACTTTGGAAAGCCGATTCACCCATGCCCGTGGTTCATCCCCTGAGCGGTTGTTTAACATTCAACCCTTATTTTTGGGTCAACGCACGGGACATCAGAATTCATTTCAGAGGTATGGTTTCTTCAGCAAAGTATCTATTTTGATCCCTAGTATCCGAAAATCATATGTGCCTAAGTGTTCTTTAAATCGACCCGTTCATATATATATATATATATATATATTATATATTATATATATATAATATATTATATATTTAGTAGGTATATGTTAAGAGAAATTAATGATACATGAATAATTAAAAATGAAACATAAAATTTGCGGCCAAGAACTGAGCAAAAGCACTGTGTTATGAATGCATTCGCGTTTATAATATATACCCACACTTACTCCTAAAAAAATATATATATATATATATATATATATATATATATTAATTAACCATACAAACAGTTCATTTAATTAAGCCGAGTCAGCGTAATAATTCGCTCATTAGCCCGCGATTAAACAACTCTCTGCTAGAAGCGAGTAATCATTTTATCCCAAAACACCAGCAATCGAAACGAAACGAGATGATATTCGCCGAGCAATATAACCACTATAGACTATAACATAGGAACACGGCGAGAGCAGGAAAATCATCATCATGTTTAAAATATTTCATTTGCCTATAAACTTTGTTAACTTTATATATATATATATATATATATATAATTTATAATATTAAAATATAATTTGAAATATGAACAAATGAATTCACTACTGTGAATGACGTGTAACGGATAACACATAAGGCTTATATAGGTTTCCATATTTTAAATTTTAAATTTATAACACACTGATGATGAGACAAACCTAGTATCGAAACGTTTGTGAAATTATTATTTAATAAATTAGTGCAAAAAAGTGTTGTCTGTTCATATTTCTAAATTAATAATATGTATATATATACACTTATTCAAAATATTAATTAAACTAATATGAACTACAGTTTATGTAGATTTATTATTACATTTATTCAGATTATTAGATATTTATTAAACATCAATATACATAAAGGATAGTGTATCCCAGGGGTCGGCAAGCTTTAACTGTAGTGTGCCAAGCCACTTCTACCAATATGATTTAAGTGCCGCCTTAATTTTGAAATATATAGTTAGGTTCTAGGGTAAAAGAATTATAACCAAATTTATCTTTTAAGATATTTATTAACAAATAACATGAATTTCTAATATAAAACAGTGGCCGAATTACTCCATAGGGCCGTGAGGCCGGGTCTAGGGGCGGTATAATTTAGGCATAATTTATTTTTCAAAATTAAAATTTTAAACTCGATGAAATGACACGACAATTCATTTTAAGGATAGAACCTGAATTTTTTTTTGTAAATTTAGAGATCATTTTCGATGAAATAGAACGTAATGCGTTTTCTAATCAAATTTATTATTCGTGGGTGCCGCATTGATATTTTCTTGATGTATCATATTTAATATAATAATTATCAAACTGATAAGATTTTTTGAAGAAATATTGAAAAACTGTTCGTTTTTTGTAATTTTGTTTAGGTGAATCTTATAATTAAAACGCTTTAAAAACTGTTCGATTGTTTCTAGTTTTATATTCGGTATTAAATCAAACAATGGCAAATTAACATAATATATTCATTGCTGTTAATTAATTTATGTCATTTTTTTGTATGTAAAAATATATTTTTTTAAATATGCCTGTAAGATAAAATTGAATCTTAAACTAAAATATCTGACAATTTGGTATGCTACCTCCAATTGTTTTTTTTTTTCAACTTCAGGAAAGCTAAGTTTTAATAATCCTAAAAATCGTAAATAAAATTGTTTATATATCTCTACGCTTCAAGTTCTCCTGAACATTTTGACATGCCTTAGAAAAAATGGATGTATGCATGTGTTTATGCGGTTTCAATTTTTTGCCAATTGGCATTCGGGAAGACGTGCTGATTAATTTTTTGCAAAGACAGTTCCATCCATTTCGGAATAGGAGGCAAAGAGTTAAAAAAATGCCAATTAAATTTTTCAAAAATGGAGCGCCCGATTTGAATAATTCAAGACACTTTTTACTTGTATGACGAAATAAGAACTATCGAAAATTTTGCGAGAGTATGGTCAGCGTTTTTGGTGATCCAAAAAGGTGTCATTTGGTGACAAAAAATGATCATTGACATCAAATTATTAGATTTTTTATAAAAAAAATATTAATTATTACAAATTTTGTCTTCATTATTTTGAATCATTCCGTACCAAAGTTTTTAATTTTCAAAGTTTACTTCTTAGATAGTTTAAATGTTTTTTGCAAGGATCAATCGCCATGAATGATTCAAAAAATGGGTTGGTTTCAAAATTTGAGAAAATTAAAATATCTAAAATTTTCAAATAATCGAATTATTTTAGAATTTAAAAATAAACTCGAAATTTTTGAATATCTCGGTTCTATTCATCAAGTTTAGTCCAATGTCTTTTTAATTTGTGAAATCAGTTCAGGTGTTTTTGAAAATTCAATTTTGATTTATCACATCTCAAAAGCGCCTTTTAACACAAATTTTGACTACAAAGTTTTATCAAACTCTGATGAATTTTTAAAATTGTCAAATATTTTGACTCCTAATTGATATTTTTCAGAAATCTTTTTTTTAATTTTAAAAATCGGTTTCTGGCTTTATTCCAAAAACGTAATATTTTTGCTTTTTTATGCTAATTTCAAACAACCGGCTCGGCCGATCGTCCCCCAAACTAATGAATACGATTTTCAACCAAGATTTTTCGAGTGGTTTTTGAATTTTTAAAATCGACTTAAAATTGTGGGCTAAAACTTTGACGAATTTTTTCTCTCTTTCACTAATTACAAGTTTTTGAATTTTTAAAATCGACTTAAAATTGTGGGCTAAAACTTTGACGAATTTTTTCTCTCTTTCACTAATTACAAGTTAAACATGCCTTCCCAAAAATTTAGGTAATTATTCATTCCTTTAGTGCAAGTAAATTTTTTTTGAATTATTCGGAAACCAGCCCCTCCGTTCTTTCAAAAACTGAATTGCAATTTTTGCACTTTTGTTCTGTATTTTCCAAACGGCTAAACCTGTCTTATCCAAAAACTAATCAGAACTTCCTTATCTATGAGAATGAAACATACATACATGCACACACATAAATTTTTTTAAGGTATGCCAAAATGTTCAGAAATGTCTGAAAGGTAAAAATATGCAAAAATTTTCATTTTTGATCTTTTGCGATTACTATAACTTACGAGTACTTTACGCAAAGTTAAAAGTTGTATTTAAGTAATTTAAAATAAAATTATAGTTTAATTTAATTCAATATCCGGGGTATAATTTGTAACTTTTAATTTCACACAAGATTCTGAATGTTTAGTTGTTAAACGATTTCTTTGTGAACTCAAAATATGTTTCATGTGAGAAAAAATTTGTTCACGGAGATATGTGGAACCAAAAGCTGAAAGGAGAGCGCATACAATTTTCTTTAAACAATAAAATCTTTTCCGGCAATGTCATTCAACAATTTAATATGGCTGTCGATTTTTCCATAGAGTCATCTTCCAGATTTTTTTGTAATTTCTTCAATTTTGTTTTCCATAATTCTGATAATTTCCATTTCAAAATTATCAACATTAATCCATTCGAAAATTAACAAATCAAACGGTATTATTATGGATCTATTGAATCTGGTTTTATGAGAAAGGAAAATATAGGCACATAAGCTTCAAAGTCTTTGCATCTTCTGGAAAATTCATCTTTATGTACTTCAACGTAGGTTGAATTACATTAGCGAGCTACGTTAGAAAAATAATTATAATTAAACATTTTCTCTTATTTTCACTCGATATTTGCGATTTTCCTGATTACTTTATAGAGTGCCATTCAGAACCCCAGCCTGGCACGCGTGCCGTAGGTTGCCGATGCCTGGTGTATCCATTAAAACGGCATCTATATGATACTATAATACAAGATAAAAAATTAACATAATGTTGTGAGAATAAATACTAACTTATTTCTGTTTCATATTATATGAATAAAAAAACTGAATGTCTTTTTTTTATAAAAAAAAGCCTTTGCCCGAGTATGTTTAGAGCCTTCCATTTTAATCGAATTATCGTATGCAACTGTTCAAAAATATTATATTTTGAGTGACTGGCTGCAGTTTTGCTCTTGAAACATTTTATGTAGTGGTGCTTTGCATGTCTGTTAATTAATATTGCCAGTAGATTTCCGTGACAATGTACGTATTGCATTACAGTAAGCTTTGTTATGATCGGTTTTCATTTGGCAGAGTAACTAAAATCTGTTAATATTTAATTGTGATACCGTTCTACGGGATTGATTTGTCACGCAGGCCAACAGCCATACACATTATATTACGACAACGCTGATTTCAATATGGATGCGAATATCCATCATCTGATTGGATGAACTGTTAGATCTTTTACGTGCTTTTATTTATGTGATTTGTTTTTTTCTGCTATTGAATTTCGGCTATCATTGGATTAAAAAGTTGTTTTTTTTTGCACTAACAATTTGATATAAAAAGATTCTTTAATTTACAGTCGGTCAAGTAGGAGCGTGGCCGTGTTAATTCATAAAAATAATTATTTTATGAAATTTTAATATTTATATATGCATTGTATACGTTACAAACAATGATGTAATTTGGTCAATATGTGTCCAGTCACCACCGGAGTCGACAATTGGCTGGCATCTCCGACGCCTGCTTTTTACTAATTTAACGGATTATTTTACTCTGAGGGCTCGTCTTTTAATTTAATAGCTTGATGTAGGCAGTACGTACTCATATAGAACATTTATCAATAAAAATGACGTTTTTAAAATCTGTATCAATATTTTCATATGCCCAAGCGGAAAAAGAAGCACATGTTTTTCAGTCGCCAGGGGTTTCCGCATTGTGTTGCGCCATTTCAGATTATGAATACGAAGAAAGGTTCAGATAGTTTTGTAGATATTTTTGTAGATATTTCTAAACATTTTGCCATTACTTTTGCTCGTCTTTGCTGCAGTATTAAAGCAGGATTCCGCAAAAACACATTCACTGTTCTTTTTTCTTCTTTTTTATTTGAACCACGTTCTGATGAATCAGCGACATTTTTTAGCAACTTTATATAGGTGTATCTTATTCTGTACAAATGCCTTCAACTTTCTCATATGTTTAGCAGCAGCTGATTGCGACAATTGGAGACCTTTTGGGTGGATGCAAAAGGGCGCAGCCTCGTAGCGCGACGCGTAACTTAGCACTCATGGCGTTTAACGTGATTTTTTCTCATAAGATCATCGGCAACTAAACCTTTGTTGACGATGCATCAAGGACAAAGCTTCACTTTATCGGCTCACGAAAGAATTCGACCGAAATTTTTCATTAACTGTCGTTAAAGTCGGCCACGCTCTTACTTGACCGACTGTATAAGCCTTTAATTTATTCAATGATCAGTTATTTTTATACGAAAATTCGACCATCCAATTTCTTTTAATTTACTTATATCCGGTTTAAGTATGATAAAACTAACTGTGAAATAATTTCTAATTACAGCGGGAACAGGTAATGTAGAGACTTGTTTCATCTGCAAAATGGATTCAAATCAGGCGCGCACACTGGCCAAGTCTCATGCGCAACAGTATGGTCTCACCGAAGATATGGTGCCCCAGGGTACGATTTAGTTTAGTTTGATTTTGATTTTGATATGTATTAATTTATAATTGAGGAAAATTGTAAAATAAATTTTACTTTTTTATTTATATGTTTCGACACATAATATGTGCCATAATTTAATAAATCTAAATTACAAAAATTTGTTTGTTGTATGTAAAAATAGCTATCAAATTATGAAAATAATTTGATTTTAAAATAGTAGTTGTGCTTTTTATGTTTATTGTTGATTAAATATTGTACTAGACTAGTAATTCAAAACATTTCCGTTTGCCTCTGCCTGCCGATAATCTGTCTATTACGCCCTTGGTCTTGTAAGAATAATTAGATATGATTCTATTTCGAATGTTTTTCCTATAGATACAATATGTTTTTATCGTATTATTTTCAGGTGCGCGTGTGTGCAATACTTGCCGGTGTAAATACGTCAGATCGCGGTCCACTGTGTGCCCCTTGCCGACTTGTCCGAACAGCAAGGACCGCGTCAAGCGTTTACGAAGCCTTCCGAAGCGATGGATGGAGCTGACGCAAGACTTGCGAGAACCGATAATGAAAGAATTTAGTATGTTAAAGATGATACTAATATAATAATATAATTAAATATTATTATTAAGGTTTATAAACTTTCTATTATACCTTATTTCCAATAGAAATTCCATCGGCGAATACGAAATGCTGTTCTGCGTGCTACAATCGGATAACAAGGCGTGTTCTTGGTCTGCATTTACAAGAGGATATTTCAGATCCATCTCAACGACTGACTGACGAAGAAATAGCTTGTTTCAAAAGATTACTAAGCGAACATGGCTGTCAATGGCAAACCATCGCAGAAGCGTTATCGAAAACAATCTATCAAATTAAGAATTTTTATTTCAACTATCGAAAAAAACATGGTCTGGAGGAGCTAATAACAGAGTACAATAGAAAAAATGGCGTAGATATAAAACCTGTGCTCACAGATGAAGAAGAAAGCGGTAGCACGACATCTTCTTGTGATGAAAAAGATAATGCAGCTAGTGACACAGCATCAGCGGCCAGTCCTCATTGTAATACGTCTTTGATAGGTCTTAGAGATGGCGAAGAATTGATTTCAAGGCCTAGAAGTCAAAGTGATGATAAGTCTTTAATATCCTCGATTCCCACTGCTTCTGGAATGCCGACACCGACGGTTCCTGTTGCTAAAATCACAAGTAAGGACGAATATGATAGTTCGGCAACGGAAACAGCCGATGAAGAGAATGAATCGCCCACTACAAGAAATAGTCCCAAGGCATTACTTCAGCCGGCATATCAAACTGGTCAACCGACAGCACAACAAGCAACAATAACTGTAGTGACAAACCAGAACGGCCCTCCTGTTATAAATCAGCCATCGCGACTGGACTCGATGGGGGACGTTATGTTAAACGTTATAGAGCAAATGGTGAAAAACAATGGATCGGCTACTCAAAAAACTGGCAGCGCCGCTCTCATAACAAAAGCAAATACCGATAATCCGTGCATTCGAGATTATCGAATGGGAGAATCCACCGTTAATATACCCGTCAGTTGCAATAATAATATACCACAAAACTCGCTAGCAACACTTTCTGTAGTTAACTCACATGGGCGCACTCTGCATAGGCTTCCAGCTCAGCAAATTTTGTCTTCACCCCAAATTGCTGCTACCATTACTCCAGTTCAGTCCGCATCTGCGAGCGTGCCTAAAACAGAACTATCAAAGGAAGTGCTTGTTGTTTTAAGAAGTGAACCTGAACCAGAAACATTAGATTTGAGCATTAAAAAAAGTCGTGACAATTCGAATTTTTTACATCAGAGTCTGCCACCGCCTGCTCATAGCAAAACTAGCATACATAACAGTTCGACTGGACTTTCGATAAGTTCTGCGAGCATAACCTATAGGCCCAGTGGGGAATCGGCATACGCTGGTTATCACCATGAATCCGGTAGAATATCTAAATCACCCTCAGTTTTTGTATCGGCGGCACCACAGCCGCATGGGTTGGTGGTACAGCGCCCGAGTATATCGACATCTCAATCTGGTTCAAAAATTTCCATCAAGCATAATGCAATGAAGCCTTGTACGAAAGTACCGCATAGTCAAACGAAACCAGGCTCCATAACACATGGTACGCCGATGAATCCAATGCAAGGATCCGTCGTTGTGAATACTCCGGCGAGTCCGCGTTATGATAACTTGCAACGTCAGACTCAAATTGATAGTACCAAGAGCGTTGGTTCCATCACGCAAGGGACTCCTGTGCATCTTCCTCCACATCATTTGCAAGAGAAGCGTATGTACGATTATTACAATAAAAGGCAAAGTCCAGCACAATTATCAATACCAGGCAATTTACAAATCTCAAGTCAAAGTCCAAGTAATTTTCCTCCTTATGCCATTCAAAGTAATAATAATGTACCATCAGGTTTTACCTCATCATTCACTAGACCGCCTACGTATAATATAGAACAACAATTGAGTTCACGACAAATAATTATAACGGATTATATTACTTCGCAACAAATGCATGGACAAGGCCGAAGGACAATAGAAAAAGAGCCCGTGAGCCGCGGTCCCATAATGAGCTCGCCGGCCTCAATGTATTACGGCGATAAAGATCGTAATACAAGGCAAGAATATCTCAGTCGGGCCTCGCCTGCGGAAATAGTCAATAGGTAATGATAAGTTTTTATGATAACATAGTATAATATTGTCTGAATCGCATAACAGTATGATCTCGAATGGCTAATTATATTGTTTATGATAGTGCTCCGAGTCCGCACCACACTCCTCCGCCTCCACCTCAACGGCAGGGCGTGATACAGCGGCATAACGCTCACACTGGCCAACCTCACAATAGCAGCAAACCTACCAGCCCTGCAGCTCCTAATAAATTACACCACATGACCACACCGATGCATCAGTATCCGCCACCAGGTATCACTTCATCTATGTTAATTAGTTGTACTAAATAAAACCAATAATTCCCATTAATTAATATACTGTGAAATGCTTAGGTCATGAAGCATTTTCATCCTTGGTTGATGTAGCTGTTCAACAACCTTCATTACCAGTTCCACACAAAGATGAAAAAAGATCTGAAATTCTAACACCACCTACTTCAAGTCATCATGACATTAGGTATATTGATATTGATATTGATGCATTGATTTTCATTAATAAACAATTATTTCTTTTGAAACTAATGATATTACGATAATAATGAACCTTAAATATTATACAAATAATATTATTAAGTTAAGGTGAAAATACTACTCCTTGTTGATTATTATTAATTCCTCTCCTTTTTTTAAAGATATCAGCAGGATAGAATTGCTAGGGATCGAGATTTGCAGCATCTTCATATGCAACAGTTTCAGCAGCAGCAGCAATTGCAACGCCAACAGGTGTATTTAAAATACACATATTATACAATAACAAATAAACATTTTATTGTCCATCAAATTTTATCTATATACTGATGAATGGCATTAAAGATTTTTGACTTAATACTTTATCTACCTAGTGTTTGGTTTTGTAAATCTTTAACATTATTTGAAAAAATTCTAAATATTGCCTATTGGATAAATTTTGTTTCATTATAAAAAATGAGTAGCAAAAATAATTAACAAGATTATTTTTTCTCAGCACACTGTACGATTAGTAGAGTTGGATATGCATCGTCGCCAACAACACCAACAACAGCAGCAACAAACATCTATTTCACAACAGCACAATTATCGTAGCCCGCAGCAGCAACAGCAGCATGAGCGCGAGCAGTACTATATCCACAGAAGTAATTTGGAACGACAGCAGCAACTTGAAAGTGAAAGATTGAGGCAGCAGCAGATTCATAACGAGAAGGAAATTGAGCGTGGAAACATTGAGAAGATTATGGAGAACGAGCGAAGTCGAGATTTAGATCGAGAGGAGCGATTGCGCAGAGAACGTGAAACTACCAGGTTATTAGTTGGCTGTATACCTAGAGATACGCCAAATGCGAGGTTACATGATCGTAAGGAGCGACAAGTTGCTGCTGACAGGTCAGTATTCTCTATTTTCAATAGTAAATTTATAAATTTAGGAATTAAAGAGTTTTATGATATGTATTTATTTGGAACTTAATTCTGTTTTGTCTTTCTAGAGGACCACTGCCAGCTCAGAGATCATCCTCGCCAGAGCAATTGACTGCTGCAAAATTAATTGATGCTATTATAACTCACCAAATTAATCAGACCTCAGACGATAGCCCCGCACCACCAACAAGGGATGGAAGGCCAAATTTCATCAATGTGAGTTTATTTATTTTATCTTTAAAACATTTTTGTTCAATGTACATAATAAATTTAAATTATTTGATTGTTTTATGCGGCGGTGTTCATCTTCTTATTATTCCTTTATCTCTCTCTCTCTTCATATATATATATGTATATATGTGCCTATATATACTAGCTGACCCGGCAAACGTTGTTTTGCCATAAAAAATATGTCTAGTATGAAAATAACTAATTGATTTCAAATTGGTATGTAAGTGAAAGGGGCAGTGAAAGGGGATAATATTAATAGTCTTTGCAAGAACCAATTTAATCTGAAGCTGATTTTATTTATATCAATTTTTTGATTAATTCATTAAATTTTGGTTTACGAAGTAAAATTCGATAATTCATTTCTAAATTATGTTGTTATGTGGCATGCCCAGCGAATTAACTAATATTTATGCTTTAAATTCTTATTTATAGTATATTTTTTATAATGTATATATATTTACACATACCTATAGTATGCAATTAATATAACTTTTATTCATTGATATTTTATTTCGTCCTATATTTCTTATCAGTAATAATATATATTTTAAATATTGTTTCATTTCATTTTGACAGATCCAACTAATTTTATATTTTAATTATCGCTACTGCCCCTGATTATGAAACATATATTTTTTAAATTGAGATTCAGTCAAACACATTTAATTTCATAAACAATACTATTAATATTTAATAAAAATTAATTGTAAGAATCTCACAAATATATATTGCTTTCTAAACTCTCTACCAATAACTTTCCATCAATTCAAAATTGGCAACATAAAGTTACATAATATTTATTAATTTATTTAGCAGATAATAATATATAATCTTCGAGTGGACTCACATAGAAACGCGGTATAAACCGATGCATTCAAATTTACAATATAAACAAATTCTATTGCGTACGCCTTATATGCATATATATATATATATATATATATATATATATATATATATATATATATATATACTTTTCTTTTATCTATGGCGTACGACTCAGAACAGGGTCGCTCGAATTGTTCGTAAGTCGATGGTGGTCTAGATAAGATCAAACTGATTCTACGATTCACTGGTCAAATATTCAAATTACCAAAAATATAATATTTCGGCTATAAATTGAAACTTTTAATATACCCTATGTCTTAAATGGGATCTATATGCACACGGTGAGCAAAACAAATTTTAAATCGGTTTAGTATTTTAGGCATTCATCGCGGACGACCGCTGTGACACTAATATATATATATATATTATATATATATATATATATATATGTTTATATTTGTATATATGTATATATATTGATTGTTTCTTTTCCGAACAGTAAATCCAATAATAAAAAACACTTTGTTTTTTTGAAGATGTTTAATAACCAAATAAGCCTTCAATGTAAGGCATGCTGTGAAAAGTAAGTTTAATATTGCTGTCCTGCAAACCTACTTTTCACAGCATGCCTTACATTGAAGGCTTATTTGATTATTTTGCCAAATTACTCAAAGAAAAAAATATTTTTATTTCAGGAACAGCTTTATATTCTTTTAAAGAAATGTTTTCAAAAATTAAATCCACCACCCCTCCTAAATTTAATACTAACATAGTTTATTCAATCTCAAAGACTTTTTTCTGAAAGCAGTTTAATCTTTTTGAATTCGTCAAATTGTGTTAATAAAAGATCAGATCATAATATCATTCATGATTCATATCTAAATTTTTTAAACCTAATTAAAAACGATTAATGATTTAATAATTTTGTGTGTATATATATGTAGTAATATACGCACATCCATATATGTGCTTATATGTATGTTTTTGTATATACACTATATACATGTACTTGCGTATATGTTCGTATATATAATTGTATGTACATGAATATATGGATATATGCATATGTATGTATTTGTATGTAGGTGTGTATATGTATGTGCATGTATATATACATAATAATATTCATACATACATATATACATAATTTTATACATAATACATACATACATACATACATACATACATACATACATAATATTATACATAATCTCAGCATTTGCTAAGGCAATACATTCCCATTTTTCGTAAATTACCAATACAAGAGACATAAAAAGTTATTTTTGCCTAAGTCCGTATATATTCCTTACATCTGGCCGACAGAACTTCATCACAGTGTATTACAAAGTCTCGTGAAGTCAAAGTGTTTATAATAAAAATATTAGTGATATAGAAATTATTAAAGGTAAATAATTTTTGGTTCTCAATTTTATATTAAACCTTTTTTCTTTATAATTTTTCTAAATAATCTGTAATAACCATAATTAATTAATGTTAGTCAATAGTTTTTTAAAAAAAAACATTGTCTTTGACAGAATAAACCTGATGTTGGAACGTATCTAGTTCCGAAACGTCATTATTAAACATCTTCAAAAGCAAATGGTTTTTTATTATTGGATTTACTGTTCGGAAAAGAAACAATTAATATATTGAAAAGGACTTATCTATTGAATATGTATATATGTGTATATATGTGCCTAGTGATGTGCCTACTTGATTCAGGATTCCAATCAACTCGAATCAAGCCCATCTATATATATATGGACAAAAAAAGCAAAATTTAGTAAATGTGATCAAAATTGTTGAGTTCAACTAATATACTTGACAAAGTTAAAATTTTAAACGTAAAATACTATCAAAATATATTACAAAAATTATTAGGTATGATTTTATTTGAAATGTATTTTTAATCATGCGTTGAAATGTATTTTTAAATTAATTTATCGTAATATATAATCAAACACTTCTGCATCTCGAAAACTCAATTGATATAGTGTTTATTTTATTTTATAATCATCCAAGGATTCTTTCTAAAGTGAGAGCTCTCTCTCTCTCTCTCTCTATATATATATATAGATATTTATTATATATATATATATATATATATATATATATATATATATATATATATACGTATGATATACATTGTGTATATAAAACTATGCGGTGCAATATCTTTGTTAGGTTAAGCATGCATATTACTTTGTTTTAGGCTTTTCATCGAGAGCATCCTCAAGTTGAAAATAATGGAAAATCACATTCACCAAATGTTTTAAATGTTGAAATTGATAATATTGATCATCAACAACATCAAAACAGGCCTAACTCAAATTTATCACAAAAAAATATGACTTTGGGTGATCTAACCGATTCAATTATAACGAGTGATTTTAACAATCCTGGATACGGTCATTCTATCTCAATGAGATCTAG
>NW_020539228.1:0-42277 GCF_003426905.1 Ctenocephalides felis
TATGAATTCAACATTAAAGGACATAGGACACATTCATTTTCAAGTATTATTCTTCGAGAGTTATAAAACATTCTTCGAACGCATTTCGGCTTCTAGTTCATCCATCAACGACCAATCACTCCATTAATGACATTTTACGTAATTTTCTTATTAATTTCTCATTCATCCTGCAACCAAAACCATATTAAAACCTCCACTAACCTGAGATTGATCTATTATCCTTTAATCATTTGCCTGCTGGTTTCTTCTTCTTTTTCCTCGTCTTAGGTTTAGGACTTTGTTCAACATGAACATTTCTCGATGCACTATTAAAATGTGGAGCACTTTTGGAAGCACCACTAGGTGCCTTTTTGGTATTTTAACAACAGTTTTTGTTTTGCAGAAGGATTAGCATTTGCAACTTTACACTTCTTTTAGCTTTCCTGTCCTTCATGTTTCTCGAGAAGTTCTTGGCTTCCAATTGCTCCTGTTTAGCAAAAGCCTTGAGATCCTTCTTGTCAGTGGCATCACGTATTTCTTTAGATAGTCTTTGGATGAACTTGGCACGAGGATCATGTTCAAACTTGCCACTGCCACTAGACGTTTCCGACGATTCTGTAGATGTTGATTCTGTTAAGTCTACAAAAACGCTTACAGAATTTTTGGAAGTTGCTGGCAGATTCTCCATAGCTGTGCGAGCCACTGCTTCCTTGTAGGATTTGAAAGGATCTTTGTCGGAGTTACTCAGATTGCACATAGATCTTACACCTGTAACAAAAAAGTTGTTAATGCATGAGAATGTGGTTTTTACCTTCACCAGTTTTTACCTTCAGTGCTATCGAATTTCTGGAGTAAACCAATGCTTTTCAAGCCGTCCGAGACAATAAGTTCCAAATCTTTGGGAAATCTAGTCGACCTGTATTTTTCGAGCAGCATCTGGTGCTTCAAGTTATTGTTTTGTGCAGAGTTGCTCCTGGATGGTATGGGTGTCTTGATGTGTTCAGAAGAATTTGGAATAGGCTCTGAAAAAAGAAACTAAATTAATATTTTGTAACAAAAGATAAAATTTTTGTTTCTGGACATTTTGTCATACCTCAGAAAAAAAATTGATGTGTGTGTGTATGTATGCATGGATACAAGTTTTCATCCACGTTTTCGGGCGCACGGATCAACCGATTTAAATGGTTCAAAAAACATTCGATTCCTATTGATAGGCAGATGTGCTGATTAGTTTTGAAAAAGGCATGCCAGCCGTTACGGAGATACGGTGCAAAGAGTGCAGAAAATAGAAATCGAGCTTTTGAGAGAACAGAATATCCGATTTGAATGATTCAAATAACATTCAATTCGTAATGACGGGAAGAAGTGGTGATTAGTTCTTGGCAGAGGCAAGTCCATCCGTTTCGGAGAGAACCGAGCAAAATTTGCAAAAAATTGCAGTTTTCGAGAAAACTAAGCATCAGATTTCAGAAAACTTTCTGCTTGTGTTGACGAAACAATTATTTTTAGATTTTTTATCTTATTTCAATTTTTTTTTTATTTTTTTTTAACGAAAATTATTCAGATTTTATTTTTAATTGTGACTATAGTTCTAATATACTTTAAACAAATATTTTCAACTTTGCAATTCAATTTATATAATTCTTATAAATATTAGACACAATGTTACAATATTTATTTATAATAATCTATTTGAACACATTTAATTTCCTCGAACATTTCGTTACGGTACGGGAAGTTCCAGCAATTTACGTTAAGTGATTATTCATTCACGATACCATACACCACTAGTTACTTTTTAAAATCGACTAAGGATTGTGAGTTGAAATGTGGACAAAAAAATTCTCACTTTTCTGCTATTTACAGCGAAACGGCTCAGCCGATCGTCGCACAAAACTGAAAAAAGGTAATCCACATCGAAATACATCGATTGGCTTTTAATTTTTGAAATCGATGCAGCCGTTTTCAAGAAAAGTCGATGTAAGTTTCAATTTTGACAAACGAAAAAAACCATACGAATTTTTAAAGTCGAATGACTTGTCGTAGGTCCGCAATATTTTAGTAAGATCTATAAAACTATAGTATTTACTGTAAAAAAAAAATCATAAAAATCGTCAAAAACATTTTTTTTTAACACTTTATACAAGAAAACGGCCCAGACGATCTCTACCAAAAACTAATCAGAATCCCAATCAATATCTTTCGAACGGTTTTAGAATTTTCAAAATCGATTCAGAATTGCGGGCTAAAACGTGGGCGAAAAATATTTAACTTTTCTGCTGTTTATAAAGAAACGGCTTGGCCGATCGTCGCACAAAACTAAGAAACAATTGTCCTCATGGAGATACGTCAAATGGCTTTTAAATTTTTGAAATCTGTCAAGCCGTTTTTTGAGAAAACGTCGGTTTACTGCAAAAATCTGTTCGCATATACACACACACACATATTCTTTTTCCAAATTTGGGCTCATTCGATTCAGAATGGCTTGAAACGTCGAGAAAATATAACATTAACGATTCGAATTTTTTGGTGTAATACAATTTGCTTATTACCTAGAAATTCCTGTCTGGCCAGAAACTCCTTCTGTTGCTCCCTGTTGATCTCCTTCATTTTGCTCCTGGATTCAAAAGCAACATCGAAGAAAGGTTTGGCCAGATCTGTATTCTTGGCCATAAGTCTGGAATTGGCCAGCAGAACAGCCTTGTTTTTGATGTATCCAGCTGGCTGCATCTCCGAATGCGTCATCATCAACTCGAAGGGACGACTGTCGATTTTATTCACTGCATGGGACAGAGCCTCCATGGCTTGTTGCTGGAAAATTCACAGTATAAATAGTACATTGGGCTAACACGATTCAACCACATGTGTGTTCTACTTACCTCTAAGCCTGATTTTACTTCCATGTTCTTCGTCGGTCCAATATCGCTCATAGTCATCGTCAACTCTTTCTCATCATCCAAATCGAAATCATCAAAGAACTTCAAAGTGTCTTCAAACGGTTCCATAAAATACTCCAATCTACCATCATCATCATCATTGGCATCAATCTCATCGATTTCCGTTAGCAAATCGGTTTCTTCGTCCTCGTCCACTTGGGCAACATGAGAGCTGGATGAAACTCTGGAAAGTGGTCTCGCAAAATTCATTTCACTGTTGGCAGGAGTCACTGGCACTTCGCAACAGTTGACGAATAAGGAGTTCAAGATCTTTTCGGTCACATGTTGGAAGGATAGTTGGTAGTTCATGTTGGCATCAGAGCAATCGCTGTGGGTTGGTGTTACTTGTTTTATAGTGCTGTTGTTCCTGGACAAGGTTGATTGAGTGTTGGGCTGGAAATCAGACCAGACGTTGTCGTTGATGTGGTAGTTTGAAGCTGCTACAACTGTCACATCGCTTCTACAAGTTTCTAAGTCGTCTGTTTCATCCTCTTGGTCAATATTGTCTTTAATTTGGGATGCCTTGAGCTGTGCCTCTCGTTCACTACTGCACAAATCGACATCGTTATGCTCCACCAACTCCAGTTCATTTTGACTGGCTTCACTTTCAAACACTGCAATTTCTTTTTCATCATCAATACTTGCGATGGGCAAGTTTGTCTTTTCAGTTTTATTTTTGATATGCAGACTTTTTAAAATACTTTTGAATGCGCCATACTTTTGGCTCGTGTTGGTTTCATCAGTTTCGGTTGTCAATTTCAAAATACCCTTCAAACTGGTTACGTTGTACAGGTTAGGTACACCAATTGCACTAGGAAATACATGCACAGGTTCTTTATTATTTTTTAAAATACCTTTCAAAACTGGTTTACTATCATTCGACGTGTCATCTCCTTGGGACATCTGTGAAGCATCATCCAACTTCCTAAAAACCATACTTTTAAATAAAGTTGGTTTATTTTTATCCGCAGCATCGTTTGCTTTTTTCTGTGCATCCATAAATTTATACTCTTGTTCCAAATCGACGTAATCGCCTTTTCTAGATATAAAAGAGCTTTTTTTAACAGAACAAGCACTGCTGTTTTTGGAGGATATAGTAAATGAACCAGTTTTGGCATCAACTTTATTTGCCAAGTTCAATTGACTCTTGTCCTTGGTCTTGCTATCAGTGCTTGGAACACTTTTATTGCTCGTTGGTTTCTGTACTTTTAATGGTTTCTGCACAGTTAATGGTTCAGTTTTGGCTGTGGAAACCACAAAGTTAGTGTTCAAATTTTTCAAAACCTTAGTCTTCGTATCACCAAAACCCGAATTACCCTTCTGAAGTATGTCCGAGAATGTTTCAAGCATTTTATCATCATTCAGGTGATCTCCATCCACCACCTGCACCACTTTTTTATTACCACTGTCCTTTATCACCAACTCAGACTTTCTGCAAGGTATGTCCATTATATGTTTATTGGAACAAATATAGTTCTGTCGTTCTTTGGATATAATAGTCTCCTTAATCTGTGCAATGGTTTCTGGAGAATCGATAAAACTGCCAGGTGCTTTGGTTTTTACCAAATTATTCTTCTTTTCATAATGACGTTGTATTCTTCGTCATTTCCTTTGAAGACAAAATTGCCATCGCTTCCGAAAACAAAGGACGTGATTATAGTACGTCCGATGCAACTCAGGCGAAGGTACACGGTTAAGGAACCGCTGGAACTGCCGTCCAGATTAACCAACCGAAAACTGAAATTAGAACCAGATATAAATACCTGGTTTAAATTAAAAATCTAGTTTTACGTACCAGTCTTTGTGCGATTCTGATACTGGATACTTGTATCCGTTCTCCTTTAGTTGTCTCGAAATGCATTTGAATTGCTGGGCGATGGAGATGTTGCAAAAACCTATCGGGATTTTGTCCTCTTTAGGCACCTTGACTTCTTTGTAGACCGAAACTATTATCTGCCAAAAGGAAAATAAACTGATGGTAACTTCCCGTAGAAAATTTTGACATATCTTTACGCTTGAAAGAACAAAAACTTGAAGAATTTTGGTGTATCTTGGAGAAAATTACTAATTAACTTAAAAATAATAAATTAACCGATTCCCAACCGTTTTCAAAATACAGAGAAAAAGTTCTGAAAGTGAGAGTTATTGAGAGCATCCGATTTGAATGATTCAAAAAATATTTCACTTGTGTTGACGGAATTAAGAATCAAATTTTTGCGAAGGCGGTTTTGGAGATGCTAGTTTTTTTTACAAAAATTGACATTTGTTGGTCAAATATGATCTTTACAAATCATTACTATTGATTCACATATTAATGCAATTATTGGTGAATAGATAAACAGATGTGTATACAGGTTTATGGGTAGTGAAAAGTAGAAAATTATACATGTAAGCAGGTTGGCAGGTAAACAGATAAACAGATAAGAAGATAAAAAAAAAGACAGATAGACAGATAAACTGGTAGGCTGATAAACTGAATTATAAAGAAACGGCTTGGCAGATCGTCGCACAAAACTGTCAAATGATAGTCCTCATTGAAATACATCAAATGGCTTTTAAATTTCTGAAATCGGTTCAGGCGTTTTTGAGAAAATGTCGATCAAAAGTCTAATTTTGACAAATATTTGATTATAATTTAAAAAAAAATTTGCAAACTTTGACGAATTTTTAACGTTTCGTAGGGTCGTAATATTTTAGTATGATCTTTGAGACTATGGTATCTACTGTCAAAAAAATAATAAAAATTGTCGAAAAAAATTAGTTTAACACTTTATTACAAGAAAATGGCAGGACCGATCCAATATCTTTCGAACGGTTTTTGAATTTTTAAAATCTATTCAGAATTGCGGGCTAAAATGTGGACGAACTTTTTCCAATTTTCTGCGATGTACAAAGAAACGGTTTGGCCGATCGTCGCACAAAACCGATGAACGCTAGTCCTCATCGAAATGCATCGAATGGCCTTTAAATTTTTGAGATCGGTCCAGCCGTTTTTGAGAAAACGTTGATTTACGGCGAAAAATCTGTTCACATACATGCATACACACACAGACTTATTCAAAATGTGGCCTAATTCGATTCAGAATGACTTGAAACGTCGAGAAAACATAAAATAGCGATTCGGATTTTTTGATGAAAATATGAACTCTACTTCGGGAAGTTAATAATTAATGAGTTAATAAAAATCGAGGTAATAATATATCAAAACCTTGACTATCTAAATTTGTCAGTGCAACATAAATTTAATCAGTTTTAGATTAGGATGGTTCTTGAAATGACTATCAAGATGCCCCAAGAACATTTATATGTGGCATACGTTGTAGTGGGTAAACCATCCATATAATTTGTGTTAGCTGCCTCTTTCACTGTATATCACACACTTTTATATTCACAACTACAACAAGTTAGCTATTTTTTATACTATAAATGTTCTAGAAATATTTTTTATGACTAAATAAGATATGCCAGGTCAGGAAATACACAAACACACACAAACACACACACACACATATATATATATATATATATATATATATATTATGTAAATTATATTCTATCCATTACCTGAAAATCCGTCATCGCCCACACCTCAATCTCGGCCGACATCGGAAACAGGCAAGATTTGCCTCCCTAATAACAGAAGAAAATAATATAATATTCAACTAATATTGATGTATGTAACTAATGTAAATGTATCTTTTGCTACCTTGAGGAATGTAAAGGGGTAGTCCGGATGGGGCTCGGCGTCGAATTCATCCTGGTTGAGCGTGACGACCGCATTGTTCAGAAACTCGAAGCAGACGCAGGTCTTGTCCTGGGCGTGCGCCTCGTACGGAAGAATCGTCAAATCGACCTGGAAATCAAAAAAAAAAATAGAAAAATATTTAAATGGGTAAAGTTGCATTTCATAAAACTAGTTGCATAAACTTCCATAAGCATCGATAATTATAAATCTCGGTAAACACCTGAATAATAACATCTTGCAATAAGTAACTTATGTTTTGTTTACATTTTTGCATTCCAAGCTATTTACCAACTTCTTGGATAAATTTACACTGTCATTATCTTCTCTTAAATATTTGCAGAAATAAAAGAGACCGATAACAAAGTACGAGTAAATATAAGTAGGTTGTAATTTCAATTCCAATCGACAGAAGTCAAACCAACCTAATTCTTCTTACGATAAGGAGTATAATCTTATTCAAAAATAAGGCTATTACATATATCGCTTTCTTGATTTTCTTCTTAAGATATTTTAGAGCCGACAGAAGTCCACGCAAACTTTTTTATTTCACCATAAGGAAAGAAAGCTAATTAATTTATGTAGCTTACTCCTTAATTTTGTATTTTCTCCTTAAGATATTTTACAGTCGAAAGAAATCCAAGTAAATGATTAACTTCACTTAAAATAATGGGCTACAATTTTAGGACATACAAGCATGTACTTGTGCAATATAATTAATGTAATTACAGATAATTTAAATATGTTTGAGTAAATTCAATTGGATATCGCCAACATTTGAAAATTTAAGCTAAATATCTAAAACTAAATTTTGATTGATTAGGTCAATTATTAAAACTATTGGAAACTTGTCAATGGGAAAATGCCACTTTCGACTAGTTAATTCAAATCGATTGATCCGTGCGCCCGAAATCGTGGACATAAAATTGTATCCACACAAAATACACCACATCCATTTTTCAAGGTATGCAAAAAAATGTTCAGAAACCTCTCAAACGTAAAGACAGGGCCGGCTTTAACACTACCAGCGCTCTGGGCGAGATTTCTACGGCGCCCTTCACCTGCAATTCAAACCCATTTGGAAAAAAGAAAAACATCTAATGAAATAACCGTTTATTAAAAAAAAATTATTATAAAAGATAACCATTAATAGAACTACTAATATAATTTTACTTTTCTGGCCTTTCTATTAGCAAACTCTTTTATAAGGTTGTCGAAGTCGGTGTTTTCAGCAATTTCGTTCTCAATTGACACAGTTGCTAAGTTTGTCAATCTAGATTGCGAAATCGCTGATCGAAGATAGGTTTTTATTAGCTTCAGCTTTGAAAAGCTCCCTACTAGCAACCGTTACAGGTATAGTTAATAAAATTCGCAATGATATCCATACATTTGGATACAGTTCTTGTAAGTTGAAATCGTTGATAAAATTTATAACAAAAATGGGAGTAACCACATTTTTATCAGGTGGGATGCCAGACTTATAAGTTCATCACATAACATACAACCATCTATGTCTGATTTAGAGTCTACAGTTAATTTTAATTGGAGATCACTACAGAGCTTGAGAAGGTCGCGTTTTTCTGGAATCTGTTTAATATTGTACAAAAAAGACCAATATTCCGAGTACTCATTTAACTGTTCGAACCTTTCATTGATTGAAATTAATGTTGTCCAAAAGACAGTTGAAAAATTCAACCTCAAATTTTTTTCTGGAGAAGTTATAGGGTCATCGCGTGCAATTTCACCAGCTTGACGCTCAATTTCTAGTTCTTCAGCCAACTCCTTCGCAGTTAAAATAGCGCTTTTAAAGCCCGTATATCTGTAGTCTTCCAAAAAATTGCCGCATTTTTTCAACATTTGTGTACATTTACCAAGATCCATATCTGTTGACTGTGGAGATTTACTTACAACATTTATTTGATGAAGTATGTCATACCAAACAACCAATGAAACTATGAAGCTGAAATCTTTTAGTTGTTCGGCTAGAGTAGTAGCTTCATGAGACATTTGAACATCAGTTTTCTGAGTTTCAAGAGCCAAAGTAATCAAAGCATCATGGATAGTACTAATTTGATAACAGACTACTGTAACACTACTTATTCTTGCTTCCGAACGAGTGTCACTGTGCTTTTTTATAGTATATAGTCCCAAGTAATCGGTTAGAATTTTCCATCGATGAACAGAAGCTGAGTGGTCTGAAATACCACCCTTCATAGCTAATCGCAAGTGCTCCTGCATGACTAGATGAAATTTGGCTAGTATTTGTACAAAGCCTAAGAACTTTCCGTTATTTGGCGTATATAGTTTGTCAGAAGTGCCTCTGAACGTCATATTGTTTTCGGCTAAATAAAGTGTGATATGCATCAATCTAGACAAAACATTATTCCATCGTTTTTTCTATTTTTAATCGTAGTTCAGCTTCAATCCATGAAAAAGTAAAACTTCTTATGAAAAGTGCTATTTTCATGATTTTTTAATATTTCAGACAAGTATTTCCAGTTGTTATACCCTTGAGATACTAAGTTCGACGTTGAGCTACTATCAAATAGTCTACAACAAAAACAATAAACTCGATCCTTAGAAACGGAGTAAATTAACCAACGGCGCTGAATTGTTTCATTGTTTGTAAGAATTTTTGTGAAATGAGAATTAGAGAAATGTCGGCCTGCATCATTCTTCGGATAATTATCAATGCGAGTTTGCACTGGGCCACTAGTAATTATGTGATCAATGATTTTGCCATTTCGAGTGACTGGCCAAGTAGCCAAGTTCGCTATCCCATGCGAATGAGCTGAGTTTGTTACGCTTCGCTACAATAACGCTAGCTTTTTTTTTTACCAAAACGTTAAAAGGACAATGTGTTTTGACAATAGACAAAAAAAACGCTTAATTTAGGGAATTTACGAGACGACTAAGCAGACCTCGAACTATGAGCATAAGCCGGGGGGCGCCTGCAGCGCCCCTTTTTGCCGGCGCCCAGGGCGGTTGCCCACCTCGCCCTACCCTAAAGCCGGCACTGCGTAAAGATATGCAAACATTCCATTTTCGATTTTTGGGCGATTACTATAACTCAACGTTTGCTAATTCCAAAGCTATTTCTAATCACAAAAAACGACTTTTGACATAACAAACGACTTTTAACACAAATTTTGACCATAATATTTTTCAAACATTGATGAATTTATAAAATTGAACTACTTGTCGTAGAGCTGTAACATTTTAGTGTGTTCCATAAGACCATCACATCTATCGCTATTAAATTTTTTATGAAAATCAACAATATTTTTTTCAACAGTTGATTACAAGAAAACAGCTTGGTAGATCTTTACCACAAACTAATTAGTATCATTCCCTATTAATATCTTTTGAACAGTTTTTGATTTTTTTAAATCGATTCGGTAGTATGAGCTTAACTGTGGACGAAAAGTTTAACACTTTTTTCTAAATTACAAATAAACTGCTCGGCCGATCGCTGCACAAAACTGAGAAAAGATGATCCACATCGAAATACATCGATTGGATTTTAAATTTTTGAAATCGGTTTAGATGTTTTTGAGCAAACGTCGATGAAAGGTCTAATTTTGACAAATGCCAAAAAGACCATACTAATTATTGCAAACTTTGACGAATTTTTAAAGCTAACCTAGTTGGCGTAGGGCCGTTATATTTTAGTATGATCGTCGAAAAAAATTTTTTTAACACTTTATTACAAGAAAACGGCCCCGCCGATCTTTACGAAAAACTAATCAGGTCTATTCCCAATCAAAATCTATTGAACAGTTTTTGAATTTTTAAAATCGATTTAGAATTGCAGGCTAAAACGTAGATGAAAAAATTTTCTGCGATTTACAAAGAAACGGTTCGGCCAATAGTCGCGTAAAATTGACAAACGCTAGTCCTTATCGAGATACATGGAATAGATTTTAAATTTTTGAAATCGGTATAGCCGTTATTGAGAAAACATCGACGAAAGGTCAAAAATCTGTTCACATGCACGCACCCGCACACATACGCACACACACATACTTTTTCCAAATTTGGTCTCATTCGATTCAGAATGGCTTGAAACGTCGAGAAAACATAAAATTAGCGAATCGGATTTTTTAATGAAAACAAACTTCTTCCCGAAGTTAAAAATATATTAAATAGATTTCAATTCCTATTGACTAACTAAGTTGATTATGCATACGTACTGGTAAGTACATGCAACTTGCCTTAAGGCAAAATGCCACTTACAACTAGCTTAAATTTTAAGCTTAATTAATTTTATGTCCATCACATCCCCTTACCTTGTCAATAACAAAATCAAGAAGAAACAGCTTGTCCTCAATATTAAGCATGTCTTCTCCTCTGTCCTCCTCCTTAACGTTCACTTCATTTCAAAATTAATCAATTTCAATGATCCAGTGTTTCTCAACATGCATATCTGCGTAAAGGTCACACAGATAAGCATCCTTCTATCCCCCCGGATCAGCATTTAGACTTAGGATTTGTTTGTTCCATCAATTCGTTCTAATTCTCCTTAAGGAGCGGAGTTTGTGCTCCGCTTTGCTCCAAACACATCGGTACAATTTTGAAATCTTTGACGTCTGCCAAGGAAAGAAATTGGAATTGGATTTTTTTGGAATTTTGAGTAGATTTGGTTTTGTTTCGATGATGATTTTTGACAGGTGATTTGGACATTTTGAATTTTGTTGACGTTAAAAGCGAGGCTTTTTACCGTGTCGGAGAGGTTTTATGAGAGGCGGCGGAAAGTTGTCGCTGTACCACTTCATTGCTTGGGATTCGAAAGGTTGACCAACCCTGGAAGAAAATAACATAACTATTAATACTTATAATATTAATGTGTTTTATTATTAATATTATATAATATTTATATAATTAATTTAATTAGCGTATCTCGGGTACTGTGGTGCGAAATGTAAATGGGAAAAACTCTCACACTACTTCATAGGGCAGTACAACTCATTATTACTATTTTTGTTAACTTCCCGAAGGAGAAGTTTGTTTTCATCAAAAAGTCCGATTCGCTAATTTTATGTTTTCTCGACGTTTCAAGCCATTCTGAGTCGAATGAGACCGAATTTGGAAAAAGTATGTGTGTGCGTGAACAGATTTTCCACCATTCGATGTATCTTGTTGAAGACTAGGGTTTATCAAATTTGCGCGTCGGTCAGCCAAGCCATTTCTTTGTAAATCTCAGAAAAGTAAAAAAAATTTCGTCCACGTTTTAGCCCGCAATTCTCAATCAATTTTGAAAATTCAAAAACCGTTCGAAAGATTTTGGTTGGAAACCGTGCTGATTAGTTTTTGATAAAGATCGGCCGAGCCGTTTTCTTGTAATAAAGATTGATTTTTTTTGACGGTAGATACCATAGTCTCATAGATCATACTAAAATATTACGGCCCTACGACAAGTCGTTTAATTTAAAAAATTCACCAAATTTTGAGAAAATGAGTAGTTTTTTTGACGTTTGTTACAATTAAAACTAGTGTGCAAAAAGGCAAATTGCTGGAACATCCCGTGCCGTAACAAAATGTTCGAGGAATATCAAATGCTTTCAAATAGATTATTATAAATAAATAGAGTATCATTGCCTAATATTTATAAGAATTCAATAGTGGTATGTATGGCATCGTGCCTTAAGGCAAATTGCTGGAACTTCCCGTACCGTAACGAAATGTTCAAAGAATATTAAATGCTTTCAAATAGTGTGATGGCCTCTTTCGGGAAGTTAACTTAAAAAAATAGCTTTGCTAATTGAAATAAAATCAATAGGCATCTTGATATGTGGGAATATACAAACATTTCCCAAATATTTTTCAAGCTAACTATTTCACAAATTTCAAAATTAATTAAAAACTTTCAGAATGAGTAGTTTATATTAGAATCTATCTCAACGTTGCGATTCATTCTGAATCGTTTGGCACAAAAATTGGTTGAAGTATGTATGCGCATGTAAACACAAACGCAAACATTGCCATTGTTGTTTGTAACTAGTGTTGCATGACTTGAGGTAAATTGCTGAAACTTCCTATAACATAATTAAGAGCCTTACAGTGTTTTGAAAACTTTGATTAATTTTGACATTTGAGGATGTTTGAAAAAAATTGACATTTTTAAAAAGCAGAAGTTTTTTTTATACAATTTAAAAGTTTTAATTTTTTTAAAGCAATCGAGTTGCAAAGTTGTTTCAAAGACGAAACATCGAAGCGCGAGGGCGCCTCGCCGTAGTCTAACAGTTAAATATTATAAACTATCCTTTAATGTTCCTTGGCTATCTATCTACGAGTTCACAATTATTTTTCAATTATCCTACTCCTAAATCTAATTCTCTCTTAAATTCGCATATGTCCTCTAACTTTAACTTCATTAATAATGAAATAGATATTCACAACACTTCTCCTAATCGAATAATCTCCATCTGCACAAGTTAACCTTTTTATATTATTTTCAAATATCTTTCATCATTTTATCTTATTCTGTGAATAAATAATATTGTTACATTCCGTATTATATGTAATTTTATGTTGAGCACATTATTAACTTTACTAAATATTGTAATTTCGTATATATGTTAATTGTTATCCATAATGTAAAATAATTGTATTTTTAAATCCTCTTGGAAGGAATCTGTGGGCTATATATTTAAAAATAAATAAATAAATGTTGGCGAAAAGCCCATAGAAATGAAAAAAAAATCGGTATGTCCTTTTTATGCCATTTTGTCCGTACTATATGCACAAAATGGTTTTTGTTATTAGTTCTCAATAAATTAGTTATTACAGTTTCTACTAAATTAAAAGACCATATAATTGGTAGTGTAAATCAGGGGTCGGCAAGCTTTTAACTGTGGTGTGCCGAGCCACTCTACCAATATGATTCAGGGTGCCGCCTGAATTCTGAAATATATAACCAGGTTCTGGGGGAGAAGAATTATAACCAAATTTATCTTTTAAACATTTTTATTAACTAGTGGGGTGCATGGCATCGTGCCTTAATAAAAAGGGTGTAAAAATACTACAATGGGTGTAAAATTACTACAATGGGTGTAAAATTACTACAATGGGAGTAAAATTACTACAATGTTTGTAAACAATACTACAATGAGTGTAAAATTACTACAATGGGTGTAAAAATACTACAATGGGTGTAAAATTACTACAATGTTTGCAAAAATACTACAATGGGAGTAAAATTACTACAATGTTTGTAAACAATACTACAATGGGTGTAAAATTACTACAATGGGTGTAAAATTACTACAATGGGTGTAAAAATACTACAATGGGTGTAAAATTACTACAATGGGAGTAAAATTACTACAATGTTTGTAAACAATACTACAATGGGTGTAAAATTACTACAATGGGTGTAAAAATACTACAATGGGTGTAAAATTACTACAATGTTTGTAAACAATACTACAATGGGTGTAAAATTACTACAATGTTTGTAAACAATACTACAATGGGTGTAAAAATACTACAATGGGTGTAAAATTGATATGTGGAACCAAAAGGTGAAAAGATAACGCATGCAATTTTCTTTAAACAATTAAATATTTCCGACAATGTCATCCAACAATTTAATTTTCCATGGAGTCGTCTTCCTGATTTTTTCGTAATTCCTTAAATTTTGTTTTCCATAATTCTAAAGATATTAGTTCCATAATTTCCATTTCAAAATCATCAACATTCATCCACTCAAAAATTGAAAAATCAAACGGTATTATTGATGGATCTATGAAATCTGGTTTTATGAGGAAGGAAAATTTAGGCACATAAGCTTTAAAGTCTTTGCATCTGGAAAATTCATCTTTAAGTGCTTCAATGTAGATTGAATTACATTAGCGAGCTACATTAGATAAGTAATTATATTTCAACATTTTTTCTTATTTAAAAATCACTTCGTCTCGATATGTTTGCGATTGCCCTGATTATTTTGTAGAGTGCCATGCAGAACGCCGTCGCGTGCCAAGCCTGGCACGCGTGCCGTAGGTTGCCGATGCCTGGTGTAAATAAATAAAAACGATTGACACTGATTACAATATTTGTTACGGATGGGGGTTAGTTAGACCCTTTCGGAATAGCTAATTGAATTTGACTCAATAACTATTCCGAGGATTTGATATAATTGAATATATTAAGGAAAATTCACTCGGTGTGTTCTGCTGTTCGGCGGCCCAGTCGGAGAATGTCTTCAAGTCTGGAATTCTCAGATCGCTATAAGGAATGGATACTGAGGTAGGATTGACTATAGAAGCACAATAAGAAACACTGGATGAGTTTAATAACATTTATTTTCACCAATAACATCGAACTCTCGGAAAATGAACTAAACTCATACGGAACACCAATGAAAAATGGCCTACGTGACAAGCCAGACAGCGAGAACATATTGTCTAGGGCGAGAACTTCCTCGTTCACACGTCAGATTAGCTATTACGTCCAAATCTTTGCGGATTGCCAGAGAAAAGGTGTTGTCTGATTATTACCAATATCAACTGGCGACATCTAAGAAGATTCTGGCGCGAACAATATTAATAAATATAATTGAAAAACACAATACCATGTCATTTTGTACGTACTTTCCCTATTACCACATGACAATACTTTCCAACTAACACTTGTTCATCACTTACTTGTTCATCCTCCTGAGTCGTTCATCGACCGGCAACCCAATGGGCAGTTCGTCCAGACACTGAGTCCACCTCAGTTCCTTTCTCTTCTCCTCTTCGATTTCGTGCGCCTTTCGGGCCTCTTCGGCGGCGTCCTTCTTCTCTTCGCCGCAAACGATCCTGTATTTCTCCAATTCCCGGAGGCCGATCTTGTGCCTTTCGTACTTTATGCACTCCAGTTCCATGTCGTAGGGCCTCGGGAAGATGTTGTGTCTCCCTGGAAATAGAAAATAGATAAAGATTATCTTATATATAAAAATGGAGCTCTCGATCAAATGTCTAAGTAAAACTCGAAAACGGCTAAACCGATTTGGCCAATCTTAGTCTTGAAAAATTCGTGCTAATCAGTAGGTTGTCGGAAAGGCGAGATGTTATTTCAAAATCGCGTAGAAACTTTTCATTTTTAATTTGAAAATTTTTGTAGAAGCGTAATTTGAATAAAACAATATACGGTGGCTAATACGTCGAATGTCAAACGTTTTTGACAGATGATGTTCAATTACGTTTAATAGGATGTTTTACGTGAATATTATTTAATTATGATTAAATTGTAGTAAGTAGATTTGTTCGTAGTTTTATTTATATACAAAAACGTTAGTAAACGGGCCGCAAGCGTTACTAGAGACTCAAAATATCAACTTTTTTGAAATGTTAATATGAAAATGCACTGTTTGGCATATTTTTCTCATTCACGGTGCTCTGTAAGATCTCATTTGTATAATTATATACTCATTGGTATTAATAAAATATTTTCTAGGTTATATTATTTTGTATTTGTTATTTAAATTCTAATTTGTTATCTAAATTTGGTATCGATCAAATAGACATTTTGTCGAATAACATTTTTTCCGTTATGATTTCCCAGAATCGAAGAATATATAGTAATATATGCAGGTCCGAGGTTAAAAAGGTCAACCACCAATGTGTCAAAAACCAGTGAAGTTTAGCATTGCTTAACGACAATATTTTAAAGTAGAGGGAAAAAGATGTTTAACCAGCTATAACCTTGATTCTCATAACTTTCCTATCGGGGAATAAACGGTAATCTTTGAAAATCCATAATAAAAGTATTTTCTTCCGTTGGAGGTTTTTTAGCATTAGTTAAAAATGTAATTATTTTGTAAAATACCTTTTAAAGACATCAAACCTGTTTGCCACCTGGCTGTTCCTAGTTACTCCGCCTAAAGGGTAAGAAGGTTTAGATAACAAATTTTTAAAAGACATTTTAAAAAAAACACATTTCTACAATGATGAAGTAGAAGGCAGTTTACTGAACGTAGTCAGATAATTGTTTGTTTGAAATGTGTTATTTGTTGTGATATAATTGGTTTGGTTTTTATAATATAGTTTATATTTGCTCAAAGTCAAATTGGACTTTTGTGCCTCGCCCTGCTCTAAATATATACTTTTTATTAAATTTACTTTAAGTCATCAAATGTTACTTGAAATTTTTCAAAAAGCAGGTCACAGAAGAAATACTTAATTCATTTTCCATCTCCCCTCGCAGAAATTTGGAAATTTTATATAAGGTCAGTAGTATTATTTACAATTATACACAAAATCCAGAATCCAAAAAGAATCTGAAAACTTGAAACGTAATCTATAAGTCGAAAGACCAAAAAAGACTTGTTTCTACTTGTTTTCTAAAGATTGTTCTATGTTTTCTATAGAAAGTGTATAAAACTTCCAGTTTGATTGTATTGACAAAATATAGACAAACTAATGGGGTTTATAATACCTCATTGTATATAGCATTCAAACAACACATCCTTATATCACCAAACATATTATTTTTTGTTGATTCTGTAGAAATTGTTTTGAATATACCTTACTTAGCAAAACAACATTTGCCGGGTCAGCTAGTATATATACGGCGCAAGTGAGCCATTACATATTAATTAAGTATATTTTGAAATGAAACAGTAGGTGACACTATATTAGCGCGTTGATAATGCGAGTTTATTGATAACTCGAGACTTTACAAAGAAACTAATTTGATGTACGATTTTGATATCAAATGATTTGCTCGGCTACATATATATACAAACATTTTACGTTTTTTTAGAAGGATAATTTTAAATATATCCATAAATCATTAAGTGAAAAATTCTAATAATATGATTAATGGACGGCCTCTTAACAACTTCAATACAATCTAATACTATGTTTACCAGTACAAAAAGCTTCTTTCAATATCGGACTCCATAGAAATCTGGTTTATAAAATTAGCAATTAATTTTATTCCTAGAACTTTACTTTACACCATTAGTTCATTAATTACTAACTCGGTCTAATATCCTCCGGTCCTAATTCCAAAAACAGCTTTCTATGCAAATTGAAAGTGTCCCAGGCGCAATCGACTGGTCTGGGAGCCCAATACTCCTTATTTCGTTCAGAGTGTCTGATGACGATGGCTGGTGGTATCGTTTCCGGCATCGGAGGTCTATAATGATAATAAAAAAGTATTTTTAATACATATTAATAAAAGTTCGATTTTTGATTATCATTCGACCTACATGTAGTTCTTGTCGACGTAGGCCAATTGCTTAGCGACGTTCGCCTGAGTGTTTCTGGCCAGATGACCAGGAGTGATGACATCGCTGGATGAGTAGTGGCCGGGGATGTTCTTGAGACGTTGCAAACTGGAAAATATTCAATTTTGCTTGAATAAGTTATAAAAAAGCATAACATTGGGAGAAAAGTTGAATAAATGATCTTCTAGTCTAGTCCATTGCATTATCAATAATTTTTTTATATACATTTATTATAATAAAATTTATTTTTTGTATATTACAAATTTGTAATTTTCTGAAGAATAATGTCAATTCAATGTTTTTTAAATCAAAAAATGGATTCTTAAGATTTTTTGCAAATCACGTTTTTTCAGATTTTTCTTCCAATTTTACTGTAAGAATAATGTCAATTCATTGTTTTTAAACCAAAAAATTTCTCGCAAATCGCGTTTTTTTAGATTTTCCTTCGAAATTTACATTGACTGGCTTACGCCTTTTTTTCAGAAAATTTCATTATTTACAAAATCTTTAAAACTTTATTGTTTAAAATTGTTTGAAACAAAATAAGAACAATAAGAATAAAATAAGTACAAAATCTTTAGTCAAACTTAACTTTTTAATTTAAAATAATAACTTTTTTAAACAAATTATAGTCATAATACTTTCGCAAAAATTAATTTTTTTGAATATTTTGGTAATGGTGGTATGCCACAGACATTTTAACACTAAAAAACAGCGAGCGTATAAATAAACCTTCGCAAAATTTTTTTTGCTGATTTTTAACTTCCCGAAGGAGAAGTTTATGTTTTCATCAAAAAAATCCGATTCTCTAATTTTATGTTTTCTCGACGTTTCAAGCCATTCTGAATCCAATAAGACCAAATTTGGAAAAGGTATGAGTGTGAGTGTGAGTATGTGTGTGTGTGTATGTGAACAGTTTTTTTGCCGTAAATCGCCGTTTTCTCAAAAACGGCTGAACCGATTTCAAAAATTAGAAGCCATTCGATGTATCTCGATGAGGACTATTGTTTGTCAGTTTTGTGCGACGATCGGCCAAGCAGTTTTTTTATAAATCGCAGAAAAGTGAACAATTTTCGTCTACGTTTTAGCCCGCAATTCTGAATCGATTTTGAAAATTCAAAAACCGTTCGAAAAATATTGGTTGGTAATGATACTGATTAGTTTCGGGTAAAAATCCAACGGGCCGTTTCTTTGAAATTAACTGTTGAAATTTTTTCTTGCTGATTTTTATGTACCGTTTCTGGAAATAAATATCATGATCTTATAAAACATACTAAAATGTTACGGCCCTACGACAAATAGTTTAATGTTAAAAATTCACCAAAGTTTGAGAAAATCAATGCACGTGGTGTCTGTGCAATATAATTAATATAATTACAGTTATTTTAAATGTGTTTGAGAAAATTCTTTTCAAAACCAAAATGTATAGATTTTATTGAAAGCGAAAACTTTATTTCCGAAATAAACAGTTGAAAATTTTATCTAAATATCTAAATTTCAATTTCGATTGATTAAGTCAATTCTTACACATCTCTATTATATCTTAGCAATTCAGTGTTAGTTTATAATTACCCTTCTTCTGGTGTACACATCGCTGTATATTTTAATAATAGTAAAAAAGAAATATATAAACTGCAATATAAATATTTTCAATATAAAAATATGTCACATGTGTCAAAATATCAATTGTCCATAAACAGTATACAATATTATTTAATAATTGGAAGAAACCTTTAGTCCTGATCATATTCTAGTGAATTGGGTGAAAGCAAATAAGGAATGCTACCACATTATTATCTTTTCAGAGTAGATATATGAAAAGGAAACTACTCTGAAAAAGCTGATAAGATGCCATATGTGTAGTATGACTCTCTACGGATTAGGAACATGGATTGTAAAGTTAACAAAAAAAAAATTTTGTTAACACTATCAATAAATAAACTGTCCGTTATAAAGTATATATCTGTATATAAATAATACACAGCTACACAAACTATTGTTGTGCTCGATTTCTTGTTTAGAATATCAATTCATTCTTCATTATTTATAACGACGACCAAACACAATCCAACCGTATAAAGTTGATATCATCGAGAGCGAATGACCAATCATTTTCACTCGACTCGAGTCTAACGCTCTTCCATTGCATTTTCACAGATTTACTCCCTAGTCGCGCCTAAAAAGTTTTACTTCAAAAACTTCGTTGAGTCCCATATAGAAAAAAATGTTTTCTGCACATATTACAAACGAAAAAGTAGAAGAACTGATGGAATAGAATGAATGAATAGTATGTAGATTATGAAATAATTTAGCGAGAAATAAAAAAATAACGTGATTGAAAGCACTGAAATAGGAAATGAAGACTTTGAAGCAGAAGTTTCAGAAGTAGTAAAAAGTGGCGTATGGCATCGTGCCTTAAGGCAAATTGCTGGAACTTCCCGTACCGTAACGAAATGTTCGAGTTTTGAAAAAAAAAATGATATGATTTTTTTTTCCCCAAAAGCAATTGTTTTGTCACACAAGCAGTATTTTCGGATGCTTATTTCTCTCAAAAACTGCCATTTTTTGTACATTTTTTTCGGTATTTCCGAAACGACAGGGCCTGCTTTTGCCAAAAAGTAATCACCTCTTCTCCCAATTATTACTAATTGAATGTTTTTTAGATCATACAAACCGGATGCTCCGTTCTCTCAAAAACTCAAATTTTTTTCTGCACTCTTTGCTCCGTATCTCCGTAACGTTCCGGCTGGACCTGCTTTGACAAATACTAATCAGAACATCTCCCTATCAATAGGAATCGAATGTTTTTTAACCATTCAAATCGGTTGATCCGTGTACCCAAAAACGTGTCGAAAAAATGAGGACACACAAAACACACACTCACATACATTTTTGCCGAGGTATGCCAAAATGTTCAGAAACCTTTGAAACTTGGAGATATGCAACTCATTTTCGATTTTTGGCCCATTGCTATAACTTACCCTATGGGAAGTTAAAAGTACAAAAATTATTTGTGTATATTAATAAATGTCCGCACAGATTTATTCATAAAGATTTTATTACAAAAATATATATTTACATTCAGTATTTAGAACTAAATAATCTAATTATGTATACGTTTTTGACTTGCTGGCTTTAAGTATAAATTTAAACTACATAAGTACTAAATATTACATTATTCATAATAATATCAGTATAATTCACTCAAGGCACAATTTAATATATGCCAGGTACTTATTATTAAATGTAATAGTTAATAATTTTCTGCTAACTGATAGAACTTTCTAACTTATATGATCATTTATTTAATTATATTGATATTTATTTATTGTTATTGGAAGAATTATTTAAGTGTCTTAAATAAGCCATATAATGGTATATTCTATACAATTATTTTGTACTAATAAAGCAACTACAAAAGTAAAAATAGTGTTATGTATTTTTTAAGGGGTATATTGGCATATAATTTCTTGAACAAAAAACGTCATATTGTAATGGCCAAAAAATGATCTAAATTTGATTGTTATTCCTAAAAGACTGTAAAAAAAATACAAATTGTAAGATTGGTCTACAAAAGCCTCGTGAACGGAATAATTAAAAACTAGCTGTAAGTGGAATTCTGTCTTAAGGCAATTAAGGCATCGTGCCTTAAGGCAAATTGCTGGAACTTCCCGTGCCAAAAATTATTATTTTTTTAAAAACGATTAACATTTTTCAAAAAATTTTACTTCGAAAAAATAAGATTTTTTAGAAATTTTAAATTGGACAAAAAATTACTTTTTTTTGAAAAAAAAATTTTTTTAAAAAAAAAAATTTTAAACAATTTTTTTTATAAAAATTTTTTTTTGGAAAAAATATTATCTTCATTTTGACATATTTTGGAAGATCTGAACTTTTTTTCAAAGCACTCGTACTTCTTTAACTGCATAGAGACAAAATATAAAGCGCGTAAGCGCCGCGTCGCTGTCTAACGAAAAAACATTGGTACGGAACCCATAGGAATGTAAACAAAACTTATACTTATTGTTAAAATCTCAATAAAATATCTGATAATTTGATATGCATATGTATAATGTCTAATGATTATTGTGGACCGCCAAATGTTATTTTTTTTTAGTTTTTTTTACTAGATCTCTGAAACCGCTGACCTATACTATCTTCATGAAAATTTGATCAAATCTTCATTCTTTTATACAAGTAAAATGTTTTTTGAACTATACAAATCGGACGCTCAGTTCTCTTAAAAACTGAGTTACCGTTTTTGGCCCTTTTTGCCCCATATCTTCGGAACGGCTAGACCTGCCTTTGAAAAAAACTAATCAGCACGTCTCCTTATCAATACGAATCGAATGTTTTTTGAATTATTCAAATTGCTCATCCGTGTTCCCGAAATCGTCAACGAAAATTTGTATCCGAACACACATACATGCACGCACATACACAACACACACATACATCAATTTTCTCCAAGGTATGCCAACATATTCAGAAACCTCTAAAACGTGAAGATATATAAAAATTTCATTTTCGATTTTTTTGCGATTACTTACGCTATGGAAAGTTAATTATAAATAAATCAATTTATCATCTCCAGAACATTAAAATCTGTCATTTCATTTCGAATCAAATTCCAAAAAAAAAAAATAGTTGCCAAATTTACACAAAATTGAAAAAGTGCCCCGATAGTCACAGTCTAAAACGCATTTGCAAATAATTCTGTGCGACATTTTCACTTATACGGTGCTCAGCTTGGCGGCATTTTCACATTTTTCTATAATTTTCACAAAATTGGAAAAGTGCTCCAGTACACAACAGTCTAAACGCACTTGGGTAAATAATTGCTCACAGCAGTGGCGCTTAGACTGTGCTTAGTTGGGTGATTTTTGAATTTTTAATCCAAAATTACAAAAAAAAATTTTTGAAAAAAAAAAATTAGAAAAAAAAAAATTTTTTTTTTCTTCCAAAATCAATTATTTTGTTGAAAAAAGCAGAAAGTTCTTTGAATCATTTAAATCGGACGCTTAGTTTCTCTCAAAAACAGCAATTTTTTTAAATTTAGCTCTGTATCTCCGAAACCTCTGGGCCTACCTTTGTCAAAAACTAATCAGCACATCTCCCTACCAATAGGAATCGAATGTTTTTTAAACCTTTCAAATCGGTTGATCCGTTCTCTCAAAAAACTCGCTTTCTATTTTTTGCACTCTTTGCTCCATATCTCCGTAACGGCTGGACCTGCCTTTGCAAAAAACTAATCACCACATCTCCCTATCAATAGGAATCGAATGTTTTTTAAACCATTCAAATCGGTCGATCTGTGCGCCCGAAAACGTGGACGAAAAAACGCGGACATACAAAACACACACACACACACACACACACAACATCCTTTTTCTGAAGTATGCAAAATGTTCAGAAACCTTCAAAACGTCGAGAAATGTAAAAATTTTTGATTTCGATTTTTGGACGATTACTATAACTTACCCTACGGGAAGTTAATAAATAAGAAATTTTTGAGTGGTTATACAATATACAAATGTATATTATTATTATTAAATGCAATTAAAGTTACTTTTTTTAGATTTGTTCACACTATGTCTATTGTAACAATTTTGTTGGAAATTATTTTCACAAATTTATATTAACATAAGCAACCTTTAGCTAAAGCTACAATACTAACGATAAGAATATCACCTTCGTATATGATATAATATTGTATACTGCACTGTTAATCAAAGTAATTTAGGATTTAAACATTTTTTAGGTTTCTTCCCTCTAAATTATCCTAACGTATACAATAATATGACAGTCTAAAATTGCTTTGAATTAAATATATAATTCAAATAATTTAATACCAACTTTTTGAAGTAATTGATCTGTGCATTTATGAATCATTTTCGAGGACACGTTTTTTTTCGGAAAGGGTTTCATAACACATAGATAAAACTTTAGTAATTTTTGGAAATAATTCTTATCTATTATTATATAAAATGCAAGGCTACCAGTTTGCAAGTAAGATTAAGGTTTAACCGTTTGAATTTGCATTCTTTGTCCAGATTAGACAAAAACCATTAATTGTCTCAAATTCAAAATTTTTGTCCCGGATTGTCCTGAGCCCTTTGTTCAAGCTTTTATCGGAAAAAACTCCAGCTTTGATTTCATACATCAACTCAAACTGTGATGAACTTTCAGAAACAATAACTTTAGAAGTTATCTCGGATTCAGGAATTTTATCCAGAGTTGTCTTGAATTTTTAAAACGTTTTATGTTTTATTTTAAACATATTCCAACGCTTGAAATTTTGAACCTAAAAAACTGCATAACAAATTCTGGTACTATCGATACAACTATCGACACAACATACTATTTTAATTACGAAGAGAATTGTGCAAAATTATATTCAATGATAATAAATAAAACTAGTACATGGTAATTCTGATTAAACAGAAACAATTACTGAATGGCAGCCGTTATAACCTTTCAATTAGTAAAATGCATATCTTCCTCGGGCAAATTTTTTCAGTTTGCAATTAGTGATATAAAATCTTCAACCTATATATTATAATAAAATAAAACTTACATTTGTAGTTAATATCATCAAAATCACCTATATATAGTCTATTATAGCCTTTATCACTGGTTTTAATTAAAACTAATTTAAATTAAAACTATTTCTTAAACATAACCTCAAATGTAACCAAATACACTTTAGAATAATTTTTACAAAAAAAAATCATTCCAGGTGTAGTTTAAATATAGTTTTAAGTAATTGTGCACTAAATCAATAGTAGATTGAGTTTTATGTAAATGTTTTGCTTATTTTAAATAAAATTTTAACATTATTTTTTCAAACTGACATTTTGCTTAAAACTCATCTGACAGCTGAGTGCACTGGCGCCATCTATTCGGATGTCGACGAAGCATTTTTGGTACGCGCTAAATTTAAAAAAAAGTTAAAAATGGAAAGTTTTTTATTAAAAACAACGACAATCTAATTTGTAAATTAAAAAAGTATTTCCTGAATATCCTAAAACGCATTGTCTCCTCAAATCTAGCCAAAGATACTTTAGAATAATTTTTACAAAGAAAAAAATCATTTCAGGTCTATTTTGAACGTAGATTTTAAGTAATTGTGCACTAAATCAATACTAGATTGAGTTTTATATAAATTTTTTGCACATTTTTAATAAAATTTAACATTATTTTTCCTTTGCTCAAAAATCATCTGACAGCTATTTCGCTGGCGCCATCTATCCGGATGTCGACGAAACATTTTTGGTACGCGCTAAATTTAAAAAAAGCTAAAAACGGAAAGTTTTTGATTAAAAACAACGACAGTCTAATTTGTGAATTAAAGTACTCCCTGAATATCCTGAAACGCATTGTGACCTCCAAAACGTAAATCATGAAAAATAATAATGCTTTTGGATACCAATGCATGGTTTTACCAATTTTTTGCTGATTTTAGTATTGTCTTCTTTCAAATTGTTATTGTCGTTATTGTCCACGATGTTTGGTAAAGGAAATTTGTACTCTGGTACACCAGATAGACGTCTCGTAAAGTACATGAAAGTTGTAAAGTGGATGAAGGGGTTAAAGGTCCACATGCCTTCTAAAAGTGCTTTGGACATGTCCTCAAAATCTTTGTTGTACGTTGACAACAACGGTGCAAAATATTTTGCCAAAAGCACTTCACATAAGTCTTCAGTTTCTTCTAAAGAGTCGCGACAAATATTAAACCTAAAAATAAATTCAAAATTAATAACAAAAATTTATTTGTGGTTTAATTTTTTTACCTGTCTTCCAGCCCCATCATATACCCAACGCATCTCCAAACGTGTACAAAAGCCTCTCGGTCTTTTTTGTCGTCACATTGTATGCCCAGAAATTTTGGTCTTATCAAAATAAAGCCCATAAAACCGAATTGGGTCAATGCCAAGTCCTTTTGGGTCACAGACCCTAAACCTTTGGCACAGGCTGATTGTCCAGCCTGGAAGTGGCGTTTGCGCACTTGTATAAGCGATTTCCAGGATCTGGAAATAATAATTATGTATTTAATAAATTTATTTTAACTTCCCGTAAGTTTCAAATTGCATAGGAATCATTAGGGTGGTCCTTAATATGGACATTTTTTGAATTTCTTTGCTTCCAAGGGCTCAAATGCTTCCAAATAAATATACAAAAATTGTCCAAAAGTTTTAGCTCTTAATATTAACATTTAGTTAGTCCGCAATTCAAATAAAAGTTTTGTATATTTTTTTAACATGTAACATTAAGTAAATTCTTGCGCCATCTGTGATAGCAAACTTGTAATTTTGATATCAATTCATTACTGATAATTTGAGTGTCTACATCACCAATTAAATAAATATTTTGCTGCAAAATTAATTTTGATGCCACGATGAATAAATATTTCGCTAAACAGACCACATGGATTTAATTAGAGGTTAAGTGTTTTATAAATATTTTTAAGTATCATATTTGAGTTTACAAATGCTATCACAGATGGCGCAAGAATTTACTTACTGACGAAACTTTTAATTGAATTGCGGACTATCTAAATGTTAATATTAAGAGCTAAAATTTTTGGGTGATTTTTTTTCATTAATTTGGAAGCATTTGAGCCCTTGGGTGCAAAGAAATTTGAAAATGTCCATATTAAGGACTAACCTAATATACATGTAATATATATTTATTTTATTTTTAAGTTGTATATGTTCTCTTTTGACAGAAAAAATACATTAAAAATTTGTAAATATGAATAATATTTGAAATCCAAATATTACGTTTTTATTTCAGTACATAAATTTTTCACGTTAATAATTTAAGATAGGTTAAAGATTTATTACTAATTTTATCCTTTTTAATTTATTATTGATTATTTTGTGTATGAACGGTACGGGAAGTTCTAGAAATTTACCTAAAGGCACGATGCCATAAACCACTAGTTCAAATATCAAATATAAGTGTATTGATATTAAATATAAAAATGTGAAATTGTAAAGAAAATTGTAAAATAATAAATATATTAAAATTGAATATAAAAATTCACAGAGAAGTTCATAAAAACAAATAATGTTTGGTAGTCATTTTAATATTATTTATTATTTGTGTCTTACCTAAACAACAGTGCTCAAAAACCAACAAAACTCACAATATACTTTACTTAAGAAATAATATTACTTTCTTTAAATAATTGACAATGTGGCAGTTGAGACGATTGCTGGTTACAAACCATTTGCTCTCCACTTTAAAATAATATTATCAAAAAAGTCAAAAAATCGATTTTTTACAAAAATTGAGAATATTTCAACTTTTTGAAAATAATGAAATATTTTCAAAAAATTCCAAATTCCCAAAAAATTTCAAGATTAAAAAAAAAATGATTTCTTACAAAAATTGAGAATAAAATGAATTCTCAAAAAATTCCAAATTCACAAACATTTTTTAGGTTTTTTAAAAAAATCGATTTCTTACAAAAATTGAAAATATATCGAAAATTTGAAAAAAAAAATTTTCAAAAAGTTCCAAATTCTCAAAAAATTTAAGGATTACAAAAAACGATTTTTTACAAAAATTGAAAATATTTCGAAATTTTGAAAAAAAATTATTTTTTTTAAAAAAATTCTAATATCTCAAAAAACTTAAAAAACATCGATTTTTTCCAAAAATTCCAGAAATTCTCAAACTTTTAAATATCATCAACATTTTGACAAAATTTAAAAATTATCAAAAGACATAAATTAAAAACTAGTGGGGTGGGTGGCATCGTGCCTTAAGGCAAATTGCTGGAACTTCCCGTACCGTAACAAAATGTTCGAGGAATATTAAATGCTTTCAAATAGATTATTATTAATGATTACAGTAACATAGTTTAATATTTAAAAGAATTATATAAACTGAATTGCTAAGTTGAAATTATTTGTTTAAAGTATATTAGAACTTTAGTCAGAATTAAAAATAAAATCTGAATTATTTTCGATATACAAAAATTAAAAAAAAAAAAAACTTTGAAATAAATTTTTGTTTTCCAAAATCACTTATTTTGATAAAACAAGCAGAAAGTTATTTGAATCATCTAAATCGGACTCTTAGTTCTCTCAAAAACTGCCATTTTTTGCACATTTAGCTCTGTATCTCTGAAACCGCTGGACCTGCCTTTGCCAAAAACTAATCACCTCTCCTTATCAATAGGAATCGAATGTTTTTTGAACCAATCAAATCGGTTGATTCGTGCGCCCGAAAACGTGGACGAAAAATTGTATCCATACATACATACACACACACCCACACACATCCATTTTTTCTGAGGTATGCCAAAACGTTCAGAAACCTTCAAAACGTCGAGAAATGTAAAAAATTTCAATTCCGATTTTCGGCCCATTACAATAACTTATCCTGCGGGAAGTTAAAAAATAAATAAATTTCTTGTAAACATACACATAAGTTGTTTGTAGAATACGCTTGTCGTCCAATTTATAAAGCACTTATAAATTTATAATAATCTATTTGAAATTATTCAAAACAATCATTGATTATTTTCATTCCTCGAACATTTCGTTACGGTACGGGAATCTCCAGCAATTTGCCTTAAGACACTATGCCACTTAAAACTAGTTCCAGTATTCATTTATCTCACTTACCTCGAATCCTTCGTCAATTTAATATCGTACCACAAAGTGGTATGAAGTAATGTTGCGATGTACCTCTTGTAGGCGGTAAACGGTACCGACGACCTCTGAGTGAACATGAGGATCCTCAGAATCGTCGGCACGGCCAGCACTGCTATCAGGCCGCATAGCTTTCCCACGAACATGCCGTACGAATTTTTGTAATAATATTTCTGACCCCTGGATAAAAGATAATGGAATTAGTGAAATTGATGGTGAATAATAATAAACTAATAATGGCTTTATCTTATATATAAAATTCTTCTGTAGGGTTGTATGATTTGATACTTCTCCTAAACGGTTATTCGGATTTTGATAAATCTTTCTAGAGTTTGTCAAAGGAAATTTTTAAGGTTTAATGAACCATAAAACTATAGTAATATTGTAGAAATAAATGGCAAAATTTCAAAAAACCATTTATCATTGTATGACATTGCGAACATTTGAACTGTCAACTGTGCTAGAAAAGTCAATTTACTTGAAATTTAAATTTAGCTGAAATTATGAGCCTAGATAATATTACAATATAATATACAAAAAAAATGCAATGTGTACATTATTATTGCCGAAAAGCAGCTGAGTAGTGCCAGAAATTAAAATAATATTAGATACAGTCAACATTATATGTTTGGCAGATGAAATTATTTAATTCACTTTAATAAATAACGCAGCAAGTCCAAAATTGCATTTACATTATTTTTTTAAACTTATGCATGTTGCATTTTGGTATACTTTAGTAAATTATTTAACAATACAACAAAATATTTCTTCTTATTAAAAAAATGTTTCAGAATATTGTTTCATGTGTCAAAAATTGTCATTTGTTTGGCATTACGGCATTGGATATGGAATATTTAGCAAGTTGATCTTGGATTGAAGAGTGCTCGTATGAACTAGATTTTACAAATTAATTCACCAAAGATTTGAACTTAAACAATAACGTTTATTAAATTATTATTATGTACTTTAGAAATTATTGCCAAAAAGCTACTAATTTATCGTACGAATTTAATGAAATTTCAGACTAAATTAGTGAAGCAATTATGTTGTGTGGTAAAATCAAGTGTGATATTGTTCTTTTACCGCAGACACTATATTATTTTTTTCTAATTTTTTTATACTGCTTATGCCAAGACCATAATAAATGAATCACAAAAGCATGGCATAAATAGGATATTAAAAAGTATAAGGATATTAAAAAATTTGGAACTTTTGAATTGTAGACGTGGGCACAGGACAACGTCTGTCGGGTCATCTAGTATATATATAAAAATTCTTTCACACAATGTACGTTCCCGTACTCCAATTTTTACGAAATTTTATATTCGTACTCAGTATGTCTGGGAATCGGAATCGGAATAATAATGAACAATGTGACCGTTAAGACGATTGCTGATTACACATCATTTGCCCTCCACTGTAAAATAGTATAGCTGTAAAAAGTCGCCAAATTTGTTTTCGCGATAATAGTGGTTGACATTTTTACCCACAAACCTTTAAGCACAACACTACCCTACTTTTCTCAATTTGGTCTCAAACGATTCAGAATGACTTGAAGCGTCGAGATATTTTTTTAATCGGAAACTATCTTCTTTTATACGTAAGGGTTAGGACGAATATTTTGGTTTTTACTGTTTCATAGTGCGGCGTTAAAAATACACATAACTCTAGATTTTCACATTTTCATTACCAACCCCTAATTTTATAGCAATTTTAGTAATTCAATCAATTTTCATACTGCGTTTAGTCATTAAATATTTTTGACATAATTTTAGTTCAAAATTTTGAACTTGAAGAAAAAAGCTTTAATCTCCCTTTGAAGTACAATGTATTTTATTAAGGGTTATCCCCACCCTAATTATTTCTAATTTTGAGTTATTTTTTTTTATTTTATTATTTTTAAGGTTGTCCACCCCTGACATTTTTTCTAAATTTTGAGACCAATTTCTTTTATCTTAATTTTCTATAATTTGAAATTGAAAAATAATGGTGGCGCAATAATCAAATCTTGTTTTTATATGGACTGGACAATATTTTGTTCAGATTTATAGAAAATTTGGAAAATTCATGCGAGAATGGTTTATTACAAATAAAAAACATGTTTCCCATCTGATTTACACGTCTAAATTTATATTTACACCAATTATACATGATTTTGTAAATGTGGGCATAATTGAAGCTTTCTGTGAGCGACCAAGATTTGTTTCTTTAGTATTATCGAACTTGGGAAATGCATAGTATTTATAAGAGTCACGAAAAAAATTAACTTCAAATAATTAATTCGCACCAAAAACAAGATTAAAGCCTTTATAAAGTTATATGTTTGATCGCAATAAATTGTTTGATACAATTTTTTCTTTTCACTTAAAAAAACCCCTAATTTATTTTAAAATGTGGAATCAATTTTCGTTCAATTTTAATTTTCATAATGCGGATTTGAAAAAAGCATACAACTCTAAATTTTCACCTTCCTTCCACAAATCTCTATTTCATAATAGTCATTTTAGTAATCGAATAATTTTTCACCACGCTTTCAGTCAGTGAGTGTTTTTTACTGAATTTTAATTCATATTTCCTGACCTTATAATAAAGTATAAATTTTACTTAAAAAAAAACATATTCATCAAAGGCTGTTTGCGCCTCCAATTTTCCCATTAGTACAAATATTTCCCGATGCGCACAAACAGTACACAGTTCATAAATGATTTGCATAAAGAGCAATTTTTGTGAAAAATAGAGAGATTGAATATTAAAATCTGAAGATACAACGGTTTTTGATAAGGAATATTAGGTACAATAGAAATGTATGGCAAAGCTATAAAGTTTTCCTCTCTCTCAATTTTTGTCAATCTCAGTCAATTCGCTCGATATGCCACATAACAATATAATTTAAAAATGAATTATCGGATTTTGATTCCTAATTCAAAAATTAATGAATTAATGCAAATCGCGGTAATAACACTGCAAAATCTTGAAACATCAAATGTGCCAATTTAAATTAAATAGAATCAATTTCAGATTAGGTTGGCACTTGCTAAGACTATTAAGGGACATTTATATGTGGCGTGCTTTGCAGTGGGTAAACTATTCATATATTTTTTGTTAGCTGTTCCTTTCACTTATGCACCACTTTTGCAATCAATTAGGTATTTTCGCACTAAACATGTTATACCAGAAATATTTTTTATGGCCAAAGGGTCACCTAGTATATATACATACATTGTTTTATCATTTATAAATTCTCATCACGTTTCGAAATTTCAATGTTGTCGTTCAATTATCTCGAGTACGTGATCGAAATAAAACTAAATTGCAGATTGTTCCGCAAATCATCTAAAATGTTAAATCCGTCTTTTACATTTGATTTATTTATAAATGACGACGAATGACAGGAATAACAAATGACCATTTTTAATTGATAGAAAAGAAAACGAATTATGGTTTTTTATTTACTTCCCGAAGGAGAAGTTTATGGTTTCATCAAAAAATCCGATTCGCTAATTTTATGTTTTCTCGACGTTTCAAGCCATTCTGAATCGAATGAGACCAAATTTGGAAAAAGTATGTGTGTGTGTGTGTGAACAGCTTTATTACCTTAAATCGACGTTTTCACGAAAATGGCTCGATTTTAGAAATTTGAAAGCCATTCGATGTATCTCGATGAGGACTATTGTTTGTCAGTTTTGCGCGACGATCGGTCAAGACGTTTTCTTTTGAATCGCAAAAAAGTGAGAAATTTTTCGTCCACGTTTCAGCTTGCAATTCTGATTTTTTTGCTGATTTTTATGAAACTTTTTTTGACGAAAGATACCATGGTCTTGTAGATCATACTAAAATATTACGACACTACGACAACTCGTTTAGCTATAAAAATTCGTCAAAGTTTGAAAAAATATTATAGTCATAGTTTGTCTTAACATACTAAACCATTAAAGTCCAACAGAAACTGGTTCAATTATGAAAATTGTTGATTTTTGAAAATTGGCTTTTGGAAAATATTCCGAGTTAACGTGTTTGTTCGTTTTCAATCATGTGTAATAAATCCACTCGGAATACTTTTAATAACTCATAAATTAATTTATTTTTTATTGATTAAGTCGATTATTTACACGTATCGGGAGGTTCATGTAACTTGCCTCAAGGCAAAACACCAAAACCAGCTAGTTTTAATAAATTATTTACCTGGCAAATTTTTCTTCGTCGAACCATGTTGGTAAATCGATATTTTGTTCATCAGGAGAAGTGGTGTCACTTGGTGCCAAAGCATCAGGACTTAGCAAAAGATTTAAATGATCTTCAGCTGTCCAAAGTTTTCTCTTGTCTAAAAAAACGAACAAAATTAAATGACAAACAAACAACGTACATATAATTTATATTTATTCTAAGTTCTCCTAAAAAGTTCATTTTGACCATCATATCTGCAACAAAGTTTTATCATTTTTAGATTAAATATTTTAAATCCAAATTTAAATGCTGATGACTTTCCCAATTAATTATTCATATCGTTCATTACAATTACAATGCATTATTTAAACAATCAAGTTTGTTTCATTTTTATGCATTATATGAATTAAATTAATTCACAAATCCAGTTTTTTATTAAAAGAAATCTTGAATCATCCAGTTTATCTGAAACAAGGTGAACAACACTTGATGGCGAGGGCAACGTCTTGACATATCTGTCAATTTCGACATTGATATTTATTTAAAATTGGGATAAATCATAAAAAACGGATAATAAATATAATCTTAACTACCTACTCGAGATTGTAAAAGGTCGGCTCGTGGTTAAATAAAAAAATGTATTATTTTATTGTGATATCAAAATGCGTTTCCTGAAAGATGAAGATGAAGACTGACATTGTGGTTTTTGTTCAAAGTTTATGAATTTAATTCTTGTATTTTGTAATTTGTTGTATTTCTCCAGAAAAGAAGTTTGTTTTCTAGAAAATCCGTTTTCCTGATTTTATATTTTTTTGATGTTTCAAGTCGTTCTGAATCGTTTGACACCAAATTTGGAGATAGTATGGGTGTGAGGCGGTTTGGCCTTAAGTCGCCGTTTCATCAAAATTTTACAAATTCAATCGATGCAATTCCATGAGGAGAAAAGTTAATTATTACTATTGTAATTAGTTTTGTGAGACAATGGGTCAAGCTCTTTTTTATAATTATCAATGCACAAGGTTTTGACCAAGTTTTACAAATCTGAATATAATTTTTGAAAATAGTTCTTAAGATTTGTTTTTTGATAAAAGTTTTTGGTCATTAATTGTTTAATTTCTTTGAAGATTTTGATGAAACTTTGTATGCAGATAGAATTCTTGGTTCATCCTAAAATCTTATAGGCCTACAAAAAGTGGTTTAATCATAAATAATCACATAAACTTGGAATAAATGGCCGTATCAACATTTCTAACAACTTGCTTGATATTAAAAAAAAAATTAAGTCATTCTGAAACATATGAGACCAAAATTAGAACAAGGTTTTCAATACTGAATCAATTTTAAAAATTTAGAAATCCTACTTAACCAACTTGATATCGAATTAAAAATATCCATGATTCTTAAAATTAGATAAATATTATTCTATTATTCTATGCTATTTCCTAATATGTATACAAAAGAATACTTTTTTTTTTTAAATGGTAGAACTTATATTAATGTCGTAAAAATTGCAGCGATAATCTAACGAGTATAATAAAACAATTAAAAATCTTCGGCCTTCAAAGAAGCAATACTTTTAAAAACCATATAGAACTTTCTAAGAAGAGCATAAGTTTTTAAGAACAACTTATATCTAGAATTTCAATGACAATTTTACATTTTATATATGTTTTATAATATCGATTAAAATCAATCTATAACATTTTAGATATATGCACTAACATTTAAAGTTAAATTTAGTTCTAATCTAAAGATCTACAAAAAGTGCTTGAATTATTCAAATTAATTAAAATTTGGAATAATAATGAGGGTAGAGCGGGACACAAAGGCCCAATTTGACTTAGAGCAATTAGATTGTAATAATCAAACCAATTAAATCAAAACAAATAATATATATCAATCTAACATATGACTATGTTCAGTAATACTCCCATCAGCTATATCATCATTGTAGAAATGTTTTTTTGCTGTCTTTCAAAAATTAGTTTCTTGGTCCTTTTTACCCCAAAGGCAGAAAAAATTTATTTTTAACTTTAAAGGTTTTTTTTATAAAAAAATAGCTACATTATTTAACCGATGCAAAATATAAATTTTATGCCTGCATTTTTCACAGAAATAACACTGTATATAACCTTGGTCAGAAAAGTTTACAAAGGAGTTGGAATAACTATTTATTTAATAATCGATCTAAATTTACTCAGTTTTTTTTATTTACTATTTTGTATTGTTTATACCTTTACAAGGGTAAAGGTTCAGTGGTCCTTTTTACCCCAGCCATTAATTTATATTAAGATCTTGTAAACTAAACAACAGTGCTCACAACTAAAAAACTAAATACGAAAGAAAATGCTTTTGTTATGGATTTTCAAAAATTGCTGTTTTGCTCTCGATTTAAATGTCGTAAAAATCATCATGATGGGTGGTTATACATCTTTTTCACTCTACTTTCAAATATTGTCGTTAAAAATTTCTAACTTTACTTGTTACCTAAATTTTTGGTTGTGAACATTTTTTATGCTTGTACCTTTTGTTTACAAGACATCGATTGAAAATTGTATTGTATATATATTATGTATGTATTTATAATAAATAACTAGCTGTAAGTGGAATTCTGTCTTGAGGCAATTATGGCATCGTGCCTTAAGGCAAATTGCTGGAACTTCCCGTACCGTAACGAAATGTTCGAGGAATACTGAATGTTTTCAAATAGATTATTATAAATATTGTAACATTGTCTATTATTTATAAGAATTATATAAACTGAATTGCAGAGTTGAAATTATTTGGAAAGTATATTAGAACTATAGTCAGAATTAAAAATAAAATATGAAATATTTTCGATATACAAAAAACTAAAAAAATAAAAAAAAAAAAATGGACAAAATTTTTTTTTCAAAATCAATTATTTTGTTAAGACAAGCAGAAAGTTTTTTGAATCATTTAAATCGGACCCTTGTTTCCCTCAAAAACTGCCATTTTTTACATATTTAGCTCCGTATCTTCGAAATGGCTGGGCCTGCTTTTGCCAAAAACTAATAAACACTTCTCCCAATCATTACTAATCGAATGTTTTTTAGATCATTCAATTCGGATTCTCCGTTCTCTCAAAAATTCGATTTCTATTTTCTGCACTCTTTGCTCCGTATCTCCGAAACGGCTGGACCTGCCTTTGCCAAAAACTAATCAGGTATTTTCCCTATCAATAGGAATCGAATGTTTTTTGAACCATTCAAATCGGTTGATCCGTGCACCCTAAATCGTGACTGGAAATTTGTATCCATACATACACACACACACACATCCATTTTTTCTGAGGTATGCCAAAACGTTCAGAAACCTTCAAAACTTCGAGAAATGTAATTTTCAATTCCGATTTTCGGCCCATTACAATAACTTACCCTATGGGAAGTTAATAATCAATTTGAAATTATTCAAAATAACTATTGATTATTTCTCGAATATTTAATTTAACGGTATGGGAAGTTCCAGCAATTTGCCTTGAGGCGCGACGCCATGCACCCTACTAGTTTTTTTAAATTTTGCTTTTGGTACGGGAAGTTCCAGCAATTTGCCTTAAGGCATCATGCACCACTAGTTGTTTATTGATACTGAATTTTAAGATCAGATCAGTCGTTCCCTGAATTTATAAACAGAGGCGCGTTAAATGTTTTAAACAAATATTATCGAGTATATTAAGTGAATAAACATATTAATGCGTTTATTATATTTAGCCAACTAACTGAACTACTATTCTTGTCTTGGTTTCCACCATTGTTGTCTTTTACTATTAGGCCAAGGCGATTTATGGTCTATGGACATGGATTTCTAAATGTACGAATATGTAGGTATTATTATTATACACATATACGATTGACGATGAAGCTAATTACAAAGATGGACAAGATGCGGGTGGAAATAGATTGATAAGACAGATGGGTATATAAGACTAGTTGGTATTGGTATTTTGTCTTGAGGCAAGTTACATAAACTTCCCGATATGTGTAAATAATCGACTTAATCAATAATAAACAAATTAATTTATGAGTCATTAAAAGTATTCCGAGTGGATTTATTACACATAATAACAATTAATTACACGAACGAACACGTTAACTCGTTAACTATTTTCTTCGTCTAAAAGCAAATTTTCACAAATTAATAATTTTATAATTGAAACAGTTTCGTAGGATTTTAATAGTTTGGTATGTTCATCAAGATCTAGTACTCTATTGTTATATCAAGTAAATCGTCTAATTTTAATGTAAATAAACGCAAAAAAAAACTACTCATTTTCTCAAACTTTGATGAATTTTTAAAATTAAACTACTGCTGTCGTAAGACCGTAATACTTTCGAACAGTTTTTGAATTTTTATATCGGTTGGTGGTAGTTTGAGCTTAAATGTAGACGAAAAGTTTAATACTTTTTTCAAATTACAAAGAAACGGCTCGGCAGATCGTCTCACAAAACTGACAAACGATAGTCCTCATTGAGATACATCAAATCGCTTTTAAATTTCTGAAATCAGGTCAGTCGTTTTTGAGAAAACGTCGATCAAAGGTCTAATTTTGACAAATGCCAAAAAAAACGATACTAATTTTTGCAACTTTGACGAATTTTTACATCTAAACGAGTTGTCGTAGGGCCGTAATATTTTAGTATGATCTAGAAAACTATGGTATTTGCCGTTAAATAATAATAATAAAAATCGACAAAAACAATTTTTTAACACTTTATTACAAGAAAACGACCCAGCCGATCTCTACCAAAAACTAACCAGGTCGATTCCCAACCAATATCTTTCGAACGGTTGTTAATTTTCAAAATCGATTCAGAATTGCGGGCTAAAACGCGGACAAAATTTTTTTCACTTTTCTGCGATTTATAAAGAAACGGATTATCCGATCGTCGGAGAAAACTGGCAAACAATACTCCTCGTCGAGATGCATCGAATGGTTTTTAAATTTTTGAAATTCGTCCAGCCGTTTTTGAGAAAACGTCGATTTACGGTAAAAAATCTGTTCACACACATACACACACGTACTTTTTCCAATTGTTGATCTCATTCGATCAGAATGGCTTGAAACGTCGAGAAAACATAAAATTAGCGAGTCGGATTTTTTTATGAAAATATAAACATCTCCTTTGGGAAGTTAATTATTTATTTATTTATTTATTTATTTAAATATATAGCCCACAGATTTCTCCAAGAGGACTCAAAAATACAATTATTTAACATAATGAATAACAATTAAAATATATACAAAATAACAATATATAGTTAGTAACATATAATGCTAAGATAAAATTGCATATAATGCAAAATGTAACAATAATATTTATAAACAGAATAAGAAAATAATGAGATATTTGAAAGAAAATAAAAAGATTAACTTGTGCAGATGGAGATTATTTGATTAGGTGAAGTGTTGTGAATGTCTATTTCATTATTAATTAAGTTAAAGTTAGAGGACAAAAGTAAAATTGGCGAATTTAAGAGAGAATTAGATTTAGGGGTAGGATAATTGAAAAATAATTGTGAACGCGAAGATAGCCTTGGAACATTAAAAGATAGTTGATTGAGAATAAGAGGACAGTCTATAGAATTATTACAAAGCTTAAATAAGAACATAATTGTACAGATAAATCGACGTGAGGCAAGGAAGGAATACCAAATTCTTTTAGTAAAGTGTTGTGGTCAAAGCCACGTTCAGGGTAAATTTTATATGTTTTATAATAAAGGTATTTCAGAAATTTCGCTGAACCTTCTCTCGCATCAGAGTTGTTGATATGATGAGGATACCAAATAATCGAACCGTATTCTAATTTTGAACGTACAATAGAATAGTACATGCAAAGAAGTGCATTGGTAGACTAAATTGTTTACAATTTCTTAGTATCAAACCTAAAGATTGATGTGCTCTATTACAAATATCAGTTACATGATCTGTGAAAAACAAACCAGAATCAAATAGAACACCTAAATCGGAAATTTTATTACATCTATCAATGCTGGTGTTAGAAATTTTATAATCAAAAAGTATTGGAAAGCGCTTATGTAAAAAACTGAGAATCTTGCACTTTGATATATTTAGATGTAATTTGTTAAGATACACCAAGATTGGAAAAGGTCAAGTTGAGACTGTAATAATAAGCAGTCATCAATAGAATTTATTTTGAGATATAGTTTCAGATCATCTGCAAATAATAAATGTGGACAGTTAATAGTATCAGAAATGTCATTAATAAAATAATAAATAGTAGTGGACCAAGAATGGATCCCTGAGGAACTCCTGAACTAATATTTTCAATGTTGCTCAAGAATCCATTATATACATTAACTAAAATTTGGAATAATAAGCTACAATTTTAGTAGATACAAGCACGTGTTTCTGTTCAATTACAGTATGTGTTTGGGAAAATTACATTTTATATGTGTTTGGGAAAATTACATTTTTATGTGTTTGGGAAAATTCAATTGAAAATCGCAATGTTTACATTTAATTGAAAGCGAAAACTTTATTTTGAAAATAAACATTTGAAAATTTCATCTAAATCTTTAAATCTCAATTTCGGTCGATTAAGTCAATTATTACACCTATCGGGAAGTTCATGCAACTTGCTTTAAAGAAAAATGCCACTTTCAACTAGTTATCATTAGTACCTAAATATCTATTACCTCGGCCATCTCTGCTTTTGTGGAAGCCGTAGAAAATACATATTGTGTATAATTAGCTCGAACAACTGACCTCACGTAGGCTAATTGGAACAAAACAAACACATGATGGTGATCTTCATCTCCATCATCATGCCATCATGCGATTTCAATACAATAATAATAATAGAGGCAATTAGAATTGTCTCTGTGGTCGAACAAAAACATTGAAATTATGCACAATTTTTGATTTAATGATAGAATAGAGGCTATGATAGGCCTTGTTGGGTAATAACTTCCTGTAATAAAATATAATGTAAATGGAGGCCTAAAATTGGTACTGAAATTTGTTGAGAAACTCCTTTGATTCAACTGAAGTATATTTGAAAGTCATTTTTTAATAATAATTAATAATAATTTAAAAATTGAATTAAGAGATTTCTATAATTTACATAAAATTGAAAAAGTGCTCCTGTACAGAACCAGTCTCAACGCACTTACGATAACATTTGTACCAGGTTGTCACTCAGACTGTGTTTAGACGGGGTGATTTTTATAAATTTTTACTAAAATAGTAATCGCAAAAAAAAATCGAAAATGAAAATTTTTATATATCTTTACGTTTCAGAGGTTTCTGAAAATTTTGTCATAGCTTAGAAAAAATTGATGTGTGTGTGTGTGTGTGTGCGGATACAAATTTTCGTCGACGATTTAGGGAAACCAATCAACCGATTTAAATAATTCAAAAAACATTAGATTCGTATTGATAAGGAGACGTGCTGATTAGTTTTTGGCGAAGGCAGGTCTAGCCGTTCCGAAGATAGGGGGCAAAAAGTGCAAAAACGGTAACTCAGTTTTTAAGGAAACGGATCAAATTTTCATAAAAGCATGTTTAGCGGTTTTGGAGATCTAATGAAAAAAGTAAAAAAAAAGCCATTTGGCGGTCAAAAATGATCATTAGACATATGCACATCAAATTATCAGATATGTTATAGAGATTTTAACAATAAGTATAAATTTTGTTTACATTTCTATGGGTTCCGTACCAATGTTGTTTGGATATTTCGTCTTTATGTAGTTAAAGCAGTACGATTGCTTTTAAAAAAAGTTCAGAACTTCCAAAATATGTCAAAATAAAGAAAACATTTTTTTTCGAAAAAAAATTTTTTTTCAAAAAAGTTATTTTTTGTCAATTCCTAGTTTCTCAAAAATCTATTTTTTTCGAAGTAAATTTTTTTCAAAAATGTTAATCGTTTTTGAAATAATAATAATATTTGGTACGGAAAGTTCCAGCAATTGCCTTAAGGCTAGATGCCATGCGCCCCACTAGTTTACATATAATTGAACAAGTGCTCCAGTACGGAAACAGTCTAAACGCACTTGCGAAATCATTTGTACCAAGCTGTCACTCAGACTGTGCTTAGTCTGGATAATTTTTTGAATTTTAACCCGAAATTACATTTCTATAATTAAATTATCTGAAACTAATATCCGAATCATTTATGATGTTCAATTTTTTTTTGAAAATTAAAAAAAAATTAAATCTTGAAATAAAAAAAATGCTTTACCAAGAACTAGTCGTTTCTTCTCACTATCAGCATAAGTAAAATGTTTTCCGAATAATTCAAATCGGATGCTTCGTTAAAAATAATTTTTGCACATTTAAGCCCAGTATCTCTGAAATAACTGAACCTGTCTTCGCCAAAAACTAATCAGCACGTCTCCAATAGAAATCGAAAGTTTTTTGAATTAATCAAATCGGCTGATCAGTGCGCCCAATTTGTACACGAAACATTTAACACACTCACATACATCAACTTTTTTAAGGTATGCCAAAATGTTCAGAAACTTCTGAAACATATATAAATAAAAAAATTCTTTTTGATTTTTGGACGATTACTACAATTAAATTAATAATACTTAAAGAGTTTCAAATAAAAAAGATCTCCATAAGCAAAACACAACCTTGGCACAGAAATGTCTAATATCGCACAATTTTAATTCTTAAATTTTTCTAAATTACAGCTTATAATAAGATTATAATTATAAATATTTATTATAATATAATTATATATTAATTATGAATTAATCTCATCTTTCTTAGATTTAAAATATTCCACGTGCAATATTTCTGACAATTTGAATCTTGACCTTTCAAAATGTCAATGATCAGTTTGTGAAAGTTTCCCAACAAAGAATCAATGATTTTGTCAGGAAGAATCATTGATTTGATTTACACATTTAGAGGAATGATTTTGACATTTCTTACACGTTTTCTTACACTTCGTGGAAGAATACATGAATGATAAAATTGACGAACTGACATTTTGAAAAAGTCTAACAGGATTCTAGTTTATAGCGGGAATAGCTCAGTCAGTAGCAAACCGACTAGCAAGTCTGAGATACTCGGTTGGAGTCCTGGCACTGAGATAAAATTGTCATTGATAGTAAAAGAAGCAGCAAGGTTTGAAAGAAAAAATAAGAAAAAGAAGTCAGTTATAAAAAAATTGCAAATACTACAGATAAAGTATTAGAAATATAATATAGACGAAATGTGGTTCATGGCATTGCAATACACACACAAATTTTTGTCGACGATTTTTGTTCTGAAGATACGGGGCAAAAAGTGCCAAAAGGTAATTTTTTTGGGTTCGTATTTTGAAGTTCATTTACATGATTCAAACAAATATCCTCGACATTTTCGACAGTATGGAATAACCGATTTATAAAATTGAAAAATCATTCGATTCGTACTCGATAGCGAGGTGTTTTGCGAAATGCAATTTTACCGTTTCGGAGGTATGGAGCGCAAAGGGTGTAAAAACGGTTATGCAGTTTTTGAGAGAACGGATCTCCCGTTAGATTGATTCAAAAAACTTTATGCTTGTGTTGACAGTGTGCAAAAATAGTTTACAAAAAA
>NW_020539229.1:0-16507 GCF_003426905.1 Ctenocephalides felis
TGCTGGTGCCCATTTATATTTTTCTGCCACAACACAGTTCTCCGATCATTCCGGATATCACAAATAATACGTCAAATGTGAAAGATATTATGTTTTTCTCTTTCTTTGGCCTCAAAAGTTATAATAAAATTGTACAAGAGAAATTTATTTTACATATAAATTCAGCAACTGTAATATTCGTGGTAAACTCTAAAAACCACTAAAGTTTTGGCCAATGTGTGATAAATCCTAGCTAGACTGCCGCGTTTTAAAAATACATACACATTTTTCAGGGCTAAGTGTTCAATATTTAAGGAAATCATTTTTTTTTTCAAAAATATATACAATGTATGTACAATATAGACATGTCTCAATTTATCTTCCATATTGTTAAAAAATTGTATTTGTATTAATTTATTTCCAATGACATTAAAATAATGTAATTTTTGAATAAATTAATCGATTGATCAATTGTTAGGTTAATGAACTATGTACTTACAAACAAAAATGATTTGTTTCAATATTTTTAGTAAATCTTCAGTGTGAGTGCAAACTTACGTAATGCGTTCAAAGGAAAAGGTTTACTTTGCGAATTTTGCAGACCACGTATTGGGACTAGTGAAATATTTGTTTACATTACGTAAGCAAACTGCAACGTCATCTCTTTCGCATCATCCGATCGCGAAGATTCGATATATCTTTTGATTTAAAAAATGCTATATAGATATTATTTGATGTTAAGTTTTGATGAAACTGTTAGATAGTATTTCAAAGCTGAATATGATAATTCACTATTCTAGCAAGAGACAATCCAAAAATCCAATGGAGGACATCACACAAAAGGCGCTATTTATAGATTAAATGCAAAATATTACACTTAAGAACAAAGGCATAAATAAATAGTAATAGATTAAAATAAAAATGAAAATAAAAATTGGTAGCTTGAATTTACAATGTATCTACTAACGAAATTTCGTGCACTATACTATCCAATTACGTGCATAAAACAAAATACCATAAAGTATTACTCCTTTATGAAAAAACTGTTACAACTAAGAAGTTTATATGCTTATAGTACATATTCTGATATAAGAAATTTCATCATTGAAGTAGGTATGTTACAACAATAAATGCAAATGAAATAATTCCGGCCCTATGATAAGCCGTTTGAATTCAAATTCGAGCTCTATTAAAATTCAAGACTACGACAAAATTATTATCATTAACTGGTATAAATTGCTAAAATCACTTAACATAATCTTCTTAGATGTTTCCTTGGTTTTGCTTAGAGAATAATCGAGCCATTAGTTTTGAATAACATTAAAAGATTAAACACACACAAACTCTGAGGATTTTAATGTTCTTGAGTTTTATGGTTCTAATTTAGCTCATTACCCTTCATCCCCATAACGAAATGAACTCGGTCTAATTAAACTTAGGAATAAGTAGTAGTAAAAGGATTCAAATATTTTAATTAAATTATTTGGCGAAAAAAAGAATCGTAAATAAAATTTGAAGTATTTAAGTATTTCGAAAATAAGCACACCTTAAACTGTGGAATTGTAAGTGTAACCAGAAATCTCGAAACAATAATTTATTTGCCAACTTGAGATGTATTATCTGAAATATTGAGAAAACGATAACCAAATGAAGACTGCTCTATCGATCTTTACTAAAATCAAATAAGCACCATTCCCAACTGATGCTAAAACAGCTTCTAAATATTCATAGTTGATCCAAGCGTTTTTGCCAAGAAACATGGTTGAAAAATGTTGCTCTTGTCTGCTCATAGTTAAATATAGAAATAACCAAATTCAAAGATAATATTGAACTGTTTTATATTAATTATAGATCATATTTCAGTAATCTATTATCATTACCTAATCATATTGCAGTATGGCTTCAATTTATAGCATTTGCAGACACAATGCAGCCATATGTAATACAAGGGTACCGTAAGACGTGTCAAGACGACGATTTATGAACTCCAGTTGTAGTCGCTGTTATAAAGGATTTAAAACAGTGCGTCGCGATATAATAAACCAGACTTATTGCAAATAATAAACAATAAAACATTCAGCAAGTTTATACTAGACAAAATCATAATGAAAATAAAAATTGTTTTCAACTTTGTAATAAAACCAGAATATAAAAATGTATTCAAATAAAAAATATGCAGTTTGTCGCATCCTTGAAATAAACCAAAATATATTCTGGCTCGAAATTGTCATGTTATTTTTGTTGTGCTCTTCCAGTCAAATTTGCGTCATGATGTCACGCATTCAGAAAAGATTCAATTATTTATTGTATTTTATTTCGACAATTTCTTTTGAATAATATCCCTATATACACAGAGATTAAAATGTATAGCTTAATAGATCAATGCACAACGAGTTATAAGCAAATAATTACGTGTAAAAAAATATAGAATAAATTTGTTAATCTTATATTAAATGTTAAACTTTATTATATTTTTGTTCTGATCTTGATTTGAAAATGCATCTTTTATTATATATTCGGCAAATAAATAACTATATCTTTGGAAATTTAATAATAATGATGTTTTGTGATTTGTACTATTATTTTTGAACTCAATATTCCATTGAAATATCATAATTCATACATAACAAGTTGGGCAATAAGTTCTTTACTTATTGTTGGCAAGCACTAAGGGTTTGATTTTACAACCATGATGTTAGAATTTCTAAGATTCTTGGGCCAATTCTGTCGTATAATAAACCAATGTTATGGTAAGGCTATGCTACACTGCGTTTTTCATATCAATTGGTACTAAAACCAGTCATAATGTTATGTATTTGCTGTGCAATCAGGAGTTTTACACATAAAATCTAATTTCTTGCATGTATAAGGTTGTCAAATATCTCCCTTCCGCCTTTTTGTATTATAAACCAAGAGCAAAAAAGCGGAAGGGAGATATTTGACAACCTAATATTATTATAACACATAAGACATGCATTTATGACAAGAATCTTTTTTTGACATTTGTGCGTTTTCTTTCTAGGATAAGCTTTATATCTAAAGCGACGGACTGCACAGAAACCACATAGAATTTGGACGATTTTCAGTACCGTTTTATGTGAAAAAATGGCAGATTATAATATTTCGGACAGAAATGGTTGTTTATGAAACAAAACTTTCTATTATTTCTAATATTAATTTAAATTAAGAATAAAACGTTAATAGTTTGGAAAATGTTGAGAATCGATGCTCGAAGAGGAGCGCCCGGCTTACAGTAATTGTATTGTCATTGTGTACATTTACCACTGGCTGGTCTAGTATTATTATTCCTGGTAGACAATAGTTGTCGCATTTGTTATTTATCATTCGTCGGTTTCTTAAAATGTGCTTCTATTCATTCGAAGAACGAGAGAATCTCGGAAATAATACGGTTGCACCAAGATGGGAAAAGCGTATCATATCATTAATTTTCTCATTTAATTCACACTCGATGTAATAAATCAAACGGAAAGTCTTGCAAAAAATAAATGTTTAGTTTTATTTAGGGCTGGATGATGATGGACTGCTTTTTTGAAAGGACTATTAATTTCGTCAGAAACCATATTTTTTATATAGCCTTCCTGAATTGTTTGTTGTTTCTAAACATACCAAAACGAGAAAAAAATAAGTAAAATATAAAACTATATAGAAATAGAATTTAATTGAATAAAGTTACTTGCTATACAAAATATACATAATCGTATATAAAACATATTGAATATCTGGTGTAATATTAAATAAGTATTTGATTTGATTTGGACTGTCTGTTGGGTTATGTTTAGCGGTAAGCATGGTTTCTCATGTTCGAAAAACTAGTATTTCTTCTTTAAAGTTGTATAATTTGATTAAACAAAAATGTTTTTTATTAATTTGTAAAATAACGTATCATCGCGAACGCAGACCAAATTGTTGAGAATTACTAATATGCACCAAAATTAGGACATTACAATTCTTAATACTTTTATATAGTACTTCATATGCAACTTATGTAAAACATTAATGATTTTGTACTTCCATAATTTGTATCTTTAATCCTAAAACCACAACTTAGAGAAATATCAGAATTTTAATAAATCATATCCATTAATATAATAGGTCGTAATTAAATTTTATGCGCAAAACTTCATAGGGGCGTGAAAATTAATATTAAAATTGAAGTAAAATGATCAAATTATAGTTTATGCAATAGAATTTTAATAACTGAAAATTAAACGCTAAAGTTTGAACATAAAACGTTGTCGGAAGCTGCTATTTAATCATTGCAGTCTGCCATAATAAAATAAAGTTTGGAATATTTTATGCGGAATCAAATATCTAATATAGATATATTACAATGTTGTAATTAGGTTCATAATTCTATACACTATATATATATATATATATATATATATATATATATATATATATATATATATATATATAATATATAATTGATTGTTTCTTTTCCGAACAGTAAATCCAATAATAAAAAACAATTTGTTTTTTGAAGATGTTTAATACGACGTTTCGGAACTAGGTACGTTCCATCATCAGGTTTATTCTGTCAAATACAATGTTTTTTAAAATACTGATTAACATTAATTAACAATGGTCAATACAGATTAATTAGAAAAAAATTTTGTTATAAAGGAATGGATTATGTACCGGATAGATAGTAATAAGACTTAACTAAAAAAGGTTTTATATAAATTGAGAAGCAAAAATTATTTACCTGTAATAATTTATATATCCATATCACTAATATTTTTTTGTTAAAAACACTCGATTTTTTTGGAAGATATTTGTAGATGTTACGACTACACAAGACTTAAACACACTGATATGGATTTCTGTCTGCCAGATGTAAAGGACAAAGCACGGAACTCTTGGCAAAAATGATTTTTTATGGCTCTTGTTTGGTAATTTACGAAAAAAGGAAAAATATTGCTTTAGTAAATGTTGAGAAATATTATGTATATATATATATATATATATATACATACATACATGAACATGTATATGCACACCTACATACTCATACATACATATGCACATATCTATATATTAATGTATCCACAATTATACACATGAACACATATGCAAGTGTATGTGTATAGTGTATACCCAAAAACATACATATAAGCATATATATGGATGTACATATATTATAACATATATACATGTATATATATACACATATTCAAAAACTATTAGGATTAATTATTTTTAATCAGGTTTAAAAAATTTAAATATGAGTCATGAATGATATTGTGATCTGATCTTTTATTAACACTTTTTGACGAATTCAAAAAGATTAAACTGCTTTCAGAAAAAAGTCTTTTAAAAGTACAATCCTCTCTATATAAAATATTGGGTTCAAAGGTGAAATTATGTGAGTTTTCGATGGAATGCTGAACAAGAGTACTTTGGAAATTTCGGCTTTTATGATGAGTGACGCTTAATTCATGTTGTCTCATTCTCTTATGAATGTACTGTGATGTTTGGCCAATGTATTGTTTTTGACAATTTTTGCAAGGGATGGAATAAACTATGTTAGTATTGAATTTAGGAGGGGTGGTGGATTTAATTTTTGAAAACATTTCTTTAAAAGAATATAGAGCTGTTCCTGAAATGAAAATATTTTCTTCTTTGAGTAATTTGGCAAAATAATCAAATAAGCCTTCAATGTAAGGCATGCTGTGAAAAGTTGGTTTAATATTGTTGTCTTGGAATAACTTGGAGATGGATTGATAATTGTTACTTTTATGATAGGAAAGTCTTTTATTGGTAGTGGAATTGATGAGGGTGAGGGGATATCCGTTTTCTAATAAAGTTTTAGTTACTAATGTTGTGTTTTGGGTATGAAAAGAAGAGTGAGACAACATGATTGCGTGGTCTATCAAAGAAATGATTGTATTGACTTTATAATTTTTGGGACAATATGACGCGTAATGAAGGTATCTCCCGGACCATGTAGTTTTTCTGTACCAATTTGTGCAAATAATGTTGTCAATTTTGTGTACAGTCACGTCTAAAAAGTTTAATTTGTTGTCGATTTGTGTTTCATGTGTGAACTGAATGCTCTTATTGTAATTGTTAAAGGTATCGATTATTATATCTGATTGTTCTTTGTCTATTATAAAAAAAGTGTCATCTACATATCTAACGTAAAAATATATTTGGAAATTTAATGTGGAGAAAACGGAAATTTCAAGGGTTTGTAAAACTAGGTCTATGATGCCAGGGGATAATGGGCAACCCATAGCAGTACCTTTGATTTGTAGATAAAAATTATTGAAACAATTAAAATAAGAGCAATTCAGGACAGTGTTAATGATGTGTTTGAAAGTGGTTATGGGCAAGTCGGTGTAGTTACAAATAGTGGGCCAGCGTTTTTCAATTGAATCAAGTATTAAATCAAGTACCAATAAAAGACTTTCCTATCATAAAAGTAACAATTATCAATCCATCTCCAAGTTATTCCAAGACAACAATATTAAACCAACTTTTCACAGCATGCCTTACATTGAAGGCTTATTTGATTATTTTGCCAAATTACTCAAAGAAGAAAATATTTTCATTTCAGGAACAGCTCTATATTCTTTTAAAGAAATGTTTTCAAAAATTAAATCCACCACCCCTCCTAAATTCAATACTAACATAGTTTATTCCATCCCTTGCAAAAATTGTCAAAAACAATACATTGGCCAAACATCACAGTACATTCATAAGAGAATGAGACAACATGAATTAAGCGTCACTCATCATAAAAGCCGAAATTTCCAAAGTACTCTTGTTCAGCATTCCATCGAAAACTCACATAATTTCACCTTTGAACCCAATATTTTATATAGAGAGGATTGTACTTTTAAAAGACTTTTTTCTGAAAGCAGTTTAATCTTTTTGAATTCGTCAAAAAGTGTTAATAAAAGATCAGATCACAATATCATTCATGACTCATATTTAAATTTTTTAAACCTGATTAAAAATAATTAATCCTAATAGTTTTTGAATATGTGTATATATATACATGTATATATGTTATAATATATGTACATCCATATATATGCTTATATGTATGTTTTTGGGTATACACTATACACATACACTTGCATATGTGTTCATGTGTATAATTGTGGATACATTAATATATAGATATGTGCATATGTATGTATGAGTATGTAGGTGTGCATATACATGTTCATGTATGTATGTATATATATATATATATATATATATATATATATATACATAATATTTCTCAACATTTACTAAAGCAATATTTTTCCTTTTTTCGTAAATTACCAAACAAGAGCCATAAAAAATCATTTTTGCCAAGAGTTCCGTGCTTTGTCCTTTACATCTGGCAGACAGAAATCCATATCAGTGTGTTTAAGTCTTGTGTAGTCGTAACATCTACAAATATCTTCCAAAAAAATCGAGTGTTTTTAACAAAAAAATATTAGTGATATGGATATATAAATTATTACAGGTAAATAATTTTTGCTTCTCAATTTTATATAAAACCTTTTTTAGTTAAGTCTTATTACTATCTATCCGGTACATAATCCATTCCTTTATAACAAAATTTTTTTCTAATTAATCTGTATTGACCATTGTTAATTAATGTTAATCAGTATTTTAAAAAACATTGTATTTGACAGAATAAACCTGATGATGGAACGTACCTAGTTCCGAAACGTCGTATTAAACATCTTCAAAAAACAAATTGTTTTTTATTATTGGATTTACTGTTCGGAAAAGAAACAATCAATATATTGAAAAAATCCAGGACTTATCTATTGAATATATATATATATATATCAAACTTTTCATCAGATAAATTCAATATAAACTTCCAACCTCACTAAATAAAAATATTTTTTACGCATATAATGCATATTAAATCAATAACTTCGCTGGCGAATATTCTAATTTTCATATTCCCTAACGACAGAGCCCGTTTTCGAAGTTTTTGATTTCAGTAAAGCTCCTGTAGAGTGGTGATTGCTAATTTAAATTTCATCAATACCGTTAAAACTCAAAGTGCGGTGATGAATACATGAATATTAATAGCAGACGCGACATTATTTCATGATGTCTGGGACAATAAACATACGGTTTATCGATTAGAAGAATATTCTACGACATAATCTTGGTGCTAAGCAAATGGTAATAATGGTTATTTATATATAAAACGTTCGCAAACGTGAATGCTTTAGCATGGTGCATTTACTAATTACTATTACTAAAATTACTAATTTTAAAGACAATTATTTTGTATTTCATTTTCTATAAAATTATATTTTGTAATTGTTGTACCCGTCAAGAAACAGTAATAAATTGGCTTGGACAAGCACATTGCATAAAATAGAAGAGTAATACTTAACGTGGATGCCACAGCATTCATCGTATGTAACGATTAAAATAAAGTACTACTGTCTGATATGACTACCTTTATAAAGGGTGTCTAATCAAATTGCGGATATCATAATTTTAAATAAAGTGACTGTAAATTTTTGTGAATTGCTGAAACTGTCCGCGAACGTGTTAAACCCACATTGCTGAAATCAGATTTTTATCAGTTCTTGATTTGTGTAGTCAATAAGAAGGATATCTGTGCAAACATTATTCACATAAAGTGAATGCTAATTGTGAATAGATACATAAAATAAGATAGCTACAACGCATGTGAGAATATCTATAAGCTCAAATATAAGTAAACGCAGGATCACAAAAAATAAATTATAATAAAAAAATCAAATTCTGACAGATCACGTATTACCTACTTTGCTGAGTAGTAGTAAATAATTAATTCTTTCTTATTCAATAAAGCTATTGAAAGAAAAAAATCTGACAGATCATATAATACCTGCATTGCTGATTAGCCTAAATAACTATTATCCAATAAAGAAATCCAAAATGACTTTTTGTAGTGAATATGGTGATCATCATTACTTTTATTTAATGACATATCAAGTTAAATTTTGAAGGAATTCATGTAATTGAGTTAATTGTTTTCATAAAAATAAAAATTTTACAAAATGTAACACCTTGTTTTATATCATATTGAAATATAGAGATGTCGATCTGTGCCACAAAATTTTTAAGAAATAAAAAATATCATTGTTGAAAAAAATAATTGGTTCTTGATTATACGTGTAAAAAAATTGTCTTGACTGAATTACTTAAACAGTTTTTTCTATTGAATTGATATTATTTGATAACAGTGCCAATTATACGAAAACTATCATGATAGATTTGTAAATTAAAAATGTCTAAATTCAAGTATGATAATAGAAAGTGAACAGTGAAAGTTTCAGTCAAGTGCAAAAATAAACAGTAATTTTATTTTTAAATTGGTTGTGATATTCGAAATTTGATTAACCACCGATTATTAAGATAGTCATACTTTACAATATATAGCTATAGCATTCACGTCAAATAGTACGCTTTCTATTAACTTGCTTGCCCAAGCTACGGGAAATGATAAGATAACACGAAAATACCTAAAAATTACTTAGTCATTACCTTGCCAGGTGTAATATTACAGAAATGTAAGGTTATATAAAATTAAATTCGAAATAATTGACTTTAAAATTGGAATGCTATAGCATTAATGAAATTTCAATTCTGCATCTTAGTTAAATTGAATTCTATAACATTCACGTCCGCAAACGTATATATTTACTTATAACTTATAACTCAATATATTACTATCAACATAAAATATAATACTTTCCAAATTTATGCCCACTCGTAAATTCTCAAATATTATTCTACTCATTGAACATATTTTTCATACAATCAGCAATCGCTTGTTGTATTGACAAAAACTCGTTCAAAATTATAAATCAATTCTAAAGCTAGTGCACATAAATAAATAACGTAAAACATTTGTAGTCTTGATGAATCGGTCCTAAAAACAGCACATGGTGCGAAATGTATATCGTTGATTAATTTCCTACTATTTATCGGGTGCATTTTATCGTCAATGTTTACACTGCGCCTATAACATGCATGCGAGCGTGCGTCACGTAAATTATGAGAATACGCTCGACTCGGGTCCGCTCAGCGTTCCGTGCAAGTTAATTAATAATTTATAATTAACGATGCTCGTAATGGAAATTCACAATGCGCGAGATAAAATGAGAGCGATATTAAATACTTGACATAGTGACTCGCAAACGAAAACAATTTATATTCGTTACGAAAAAGGTAATAAACCGTTTAATTTATATCTGGAGTTACGAAAACTATAAATAACAATAACGAAAGCTGATACTATTATGAAAGTAATGGACATGTATGAAGCATATTAGACAATCGAGATTAAGTGTCGTTTATTAAATTTTTGAAACATACTGCTAATCCAGATCTAAACCAAAATTAAATATTCTCAAACCATAAATCATAGGCTCGCTTGTAGGCAGAGGAAAGCTAGAATGATTGGACCTGAATAACAACAGCCTGCTGTCAAGCAGTATTGACAACGGTTTTCACTAGGAAATATAGATATCAATATATATCCAACTAAAAATACCCCTGTTCCGATATTGCTATATCAATAAATATTCGCCCCATTGTAGGCGTTGTTCATTAATTCATCACACAGACATAGGACGACAACTGTTTGGGTAGCCATCTGTAGTTCAAAATAATATAATGCAAAAAAAATCATAGTAATGACAAACAAAATTTCATATTAGGAAAGTCTTCTAGTGTATTTTTAAACCATCGTAAAAAAGGCAATATTTAAAAATATTATTGTAGAATGATCTCGCAATGGAATATACTAGAATTAAATTTAAAAAAAAATTTTGACAAAATGACGAATGTTTGCAAAAAAAGATTATTTTCTTACCGCAATTTTGACTATTTCGAATTTTTTAAAAATAGTAAAAAATTGCGATTTGGGGTTGATGTCACTTTATACCAGAGCGAAGTTTATGAAGAAGATGTTATGACAATTTTAAATAAATCGGCCCAGTAAAATTCGAGAAATTATCTACATAGAATCGAAAGACAGTTGAGACGCGTTCAGAGTTTCGCTAAAGAAAGGTGAAAGAGTAATATTATGGTCAAATAGCTGTATCTTCGAAAATAATTTAAATTTTGAACACTCGTACACATATTCTTGAGCAAGTAAGCTTTGAAAATATGAAAACAAAACAAAAACGATTTTTTGGAATTTTTATACAAAAATACCCCCGCAAAGTGAATATGCAACATACGTATCGAGGTGATGTTTTCAATTTGTATAAATTATTTTTCCTTTTACTATAAATGATTATCACGATTAGGTTCCACTTATTTTAAATGCACATTGGAAATGCTTGTTGCAGCAGTTTGAAGATCATCGCTTTGTCAGCTAATTTTGTCACGACTAACTAGATCGGCAAAAACAAGCTTGGAAAACGTGAGGTTTGAAGACCGTTTTTCCTGTTGCGTTTAATGTTATTAATATATATTATCGTTACAAGTAACCAAACATTTTTATTTTCTTCTATATACACATATATAATTATATTTATTTTTGTGTATTTTACTTGTTGATCTGAACGCACACGAAGAGATGATTATTATATACTGATAATATTAACATCAAATGCAGTATTTTAGATTTTGAATCAATTCTGCTATATGATATATGAAAGGAAAGTCGTATCCTTTCAGATATCCTAAATTTTATAATATTATCAGAGTTTAATATAAAGTAAGTGTTCTTAGTGATGACTTTCTCCTAATAATTTTATTAATTTGTTAACACCTATTCTATTCTAGATACTTATTTACAATTCAAAATGTGATGATATTTATTAATAACTAATTTCGATTTTTAAATAATTGAAATACTTCTTTGCAAGTTCGTCGTACATATTTGAATATTTTGCGAAGTGGATATTTATTTTGAATATATACTCAAAGCATATCATAGTTTGTGTTAAACATTCGAAGTGAACACATCGATTGCGTAACAAAATAAACACGTTAAAAATCCAGGCTTGCCTGGTATACATTTATAATAAAACAGTTATTTTAATAACTATATAATGGAGTGTGTTAAACCGAAAAACACACTTCTATTTAATTTCAAAGTAATTGAAGGAATAATTTCGCCATTAACTGCTCATTTGTGGTTAAAAGGAATTTTAAATAGTATTTATGAAGATGTCAGCTGTATATACGGAATATCCATGGAAAATAAGGTATTAAATGTGAAATTTAATAATGAGAAAATTATAAATAAAATTAAAAGTAAATATGAAACTAATATAAAATTTAAGTCCGATAAAAATCAGTGTTATGAAATTGAATATAGTGAACCTAGGGAACCGCCACAGTGGATAAAATTGTTAAATGTACAATGGGAGACATCGGAAGAACAAATAAGGAAAATAATGTCAGAGTACGGCAAAATATTAAAGTACCAAGAAGATATATGGACAGGAGAAGGCATTATAAACTGCTACACTGGAAATAGAAACCTTATTAATAGAAGTAACAAAAGAAATTCCCAGCATGATTAAAGTGAATGGAAAAAACACAACAATAATAATTAGAGGACAACCAAGAAAATGTTTTAAATGTGGAGAAACAAGCCACGTGAAAAAAGAATGTACAATGAACTCAAAAATAGGAGAAAGATTAAAAGATTTAGGGAAAAATAAACCAATAGTGAATAATAATGAAGAAAACATAATAGATAAAATTGTTGTTACCCAAAAGGAAAAAAATGATCAAATTAGAAAAAATGAAGAAGAAATAAATAATAAAAAAGAAGAAAAAATAATAATTAATTATAAAAAACAAAGAAAGTTCTAATTATATGACTGAATAAAAAAAACAAAACAAAAGAAGAAAAAAGGAAAACAAAGCATAAATGAAACAGAAAAAACGCCTATCAGTAATAAAAAAATTAAAATAACAACCCCAAATACAGAGGAAGTAATGAAGGATATAATTGAAAACATGGATATAAAAACACCAATTTCTTCAATGAATTGTATTCTACAGGATTCAGATATAGATATGTCAGAAGAAGACGGATCACTAGAATATGGAAAAGAATATGGTGAAACACCTAATCCTGAAATAAATAAAGAAATAACAAAATTAAAAACTATATAATTTAAATTTCTTCTTAAATTCCTTTTTAAGAACACATATTGATGAATAATTATAAAATCAGAAATATTGCCACAATAAATATAAATGGTATTAGAAGTTTAACGACTAAAATAATATTACTGAAAAAATTTATAACAGATAATGACTTAGATATAATATTGTTACAAGAAATAAATGAAAACGATTTAAGATTTTTTTTTAAACCATATGAAGGTATAGTAAACATTAATGAAAATCAAAGAGGTACAGCCATATTAACAAGACCAGGAATTGAAATAAAAAATGTAATCCTTCATGAAAATTCTAGAATAATAGGTGCTAACATAGATGATTTAAATTTAGTTAATATATATGCCCATGCCGGTCATGGTCAGCGTCCACAAAGGGAGAAATTATTTGAAGAAGATATAGCCAGTATAATAGGACCAAACAAATCTAATATCATGATCGCAGGCGATTTTAATTGTGTATTAAATAGCCAAGGACCAAAAAGGAAGAACAAATTATAGTGCTGCACTAAAAAGATTGTTAAACCAATTAAAATTAAAAGATGCGTGGGAGTATTTAAATAAGAAAGATAATGGGTTTACATTTATTAGGGGTGATTCAGCTTCAAGATTAGATAGATTTTATACTGACACTTTATAAAAAAAATAGAATAGTTGATTGCAAAGTAATTCCAGTAGCCTTTTCAGACCATAATGCGGTAGTACTAAAATTGAAAGTTATGACATCAGTGCCATTTTTTGGAAAAAGTTACTGGAAAATGAACACAAAAATACTTAAATCCGAAGATTTTGATAATTTATTTAGACAAGAATGGGAGAAAATTGTTAAAAATTCATCACGTACGAATGTAATTGATTGGTGGCAAAATAAAGTAAAAACCAAATTAAAATACATTGCAAAAAATTTATCCAGACAAAATGCAATAGATTTCAATAATACAATAAATTTTTTTGAAAAGGTATTGAAGGAGGCAGTTGTAAATCACAACAATAATGGTGAAATGTGGGAAATAATTAAAGAAACAAAAGCCACAATTAGAAAATTATATGATACTCGTAACGAAGGAATTAAAATAAGATCAAGGACCCAAACAATTACAGAAGAAGAGCGCATTACTACATATCAAATTGCAAAGGAAAAAATCAATGGAGAAAACAAATTCATTAAATCGTTATTTAATAACGAAAATATTTGTTTAAAAAATTCTAAAGAAATAATTGTAGAAATGGAAAGATCATACAAAAATTTCTACAAAGAAAAACCGATAAATTATAAGGAAATGGATCTCATACTAAGGAAATATAATAAAAACATAAGCATTCTTTCTAATGAACAACTAAGAAAAGAAATTTCGGAGGAAGAAGTGAGGGAAGCGATTAAGACAAGCAGTAAAAATAGGACACCTGGAATAGATGGCATTCCGTATGAATTTTATCAAAAATATGAAGACATTTTAACACACCCTTTTAGTTAAAATATTTAACGAATTTTAAACGAACCGGAAAAGATAAATAAAAAACTTAATGAAGGAATAATAATATTAATTTCGAAAAAAAAGGATCCAAAATATACGGACGATAGACCAATTACGCTTTTAAACTGTGATATGAAATTATTTTCAAAAATTATTTCAAATAGAATAAAAATGGCTGTTCAAAATATTATTAACCAGGGGCAATCATGCTGTATGGATAAAAGAAATATTGTTCATAATTTAATAACTGTTAGAAACTTGGTGGCATACTATAATATAAAACAGAATGAAAAAGCATCTTTGATAAACATAGATTTTAAGAAAGCCTTTGACATGATGTCACAGGATTATTTGCTGCATGTATTAAGAAAAATATCAATTCCTGACAAAATAACCAAAGTAATAATGAATCTTAATAAAAACGCAACCTCACGATTACAAATAAATGGGAATCTATCTGAATATATAAAAATTGAAAGATCCGTCAGACAGGGATGTCCTTTGTCAATGATTCTATTTGTTATTGGTTTAGATCCTTTACTTGAAGAATTGGAAAACAAATTAGAAGGTCAAAATATAATAACTAAAAATGTTAAGATACTTGCATATGCTGATGATGTTACTTTAATAGTTAAATCAAATAGTGAAGAAATAAAATCCTTAGAAATCATTAAATCTTATTGTAAAAGTTCAGGAGCAGAAATAAATGAACAAAAATCCACATTTCTATCGCTAGGTATGAGATGGGTAAGGGATTCAGAAAGCAACATACCAGAAACCCCAAAAATTAAATATTTGGGAATGATTATATCAAAAAATTTAGAGGAAATGATTAATGAGAACTGGAATAAATTAATAAATAATATAAGAGTGACATTAAATACAGATTTATCAAGACGACTAAATGTAATTCAAAAAATCTGGCATATAAATCAATTTGCCTTAGCAAAATTATGGTATTTAGCGCAAGTATTACCAATGCATAAAGTATTTTCACAAAAAAAAAAACTATAATAGGTTACTATATCTGGAATGGTTATAGAATAAGAATTAATAGAAATCAATTAAAATTGAAAGAAAACCAAGGAGGTCTAAATTTAATATCAACTGCTGAAAAATGTAAAGCATTACTCTTTAAAAATATGATAAAACAGATCATAACAAAGGAATCAACACAGGATTTTTAGAACTTTGGATCAATAATAAACATTTTCCGAAATCTATTAAAAAAGAATGGGTAATCATAAATGAAAAATATCAATGGAATCTAGAAAATACTACAACAAAAGAAATATATATTAAACTAACTAATGATTATACTCCAAGAATAATGGAAAAAAACCCGAATTTGAACTGGAATAATATTTGGAAGAATTTAAAAAAAAAATATTCCTTCTGAATGGAGAACCACAAACTATATGATAGTCAATGAATGCATAGCCATGAAAATGAAGCTGTTTAAAATGAAAATGGCTGATACTGCTAATTGTACAAAATGTAATAAAGAAGAAAATGCAATACATTTCTTAACAGAGTGCGGTGAAAATAAAAAGATATGGAATTGGATGAAGCATAGACTGAAATTATTAAAAATTAATCTAAATGAGAAATAGATTATAAATTAATAAAATTCGACATTATGAAAAGACCAGAAGAAGAAAACAATATCATAATATGGCTATTATCTGGTGTTCTAAATAATATATACAATGGAATTGAAGAATTAACATTAATCGAAAGGAATTTAAGAGAGAAGCGGAAAGACTACATAATAAGAAATAAAAATAAGAATAATTCATTTATGTACAAAATTTTGTAAATTATAATGTAGATATTTAAGAAATAAAGTATAATTATATAAAAAAAAAAAAAAAAAAAACAACGTCCAAAGTAAAAAAAAAAAAAAAAAAAAAAAAA
>NW_020539230.1:0-12500 GCF_003426905.1 Ctenocephalides felis
TGCCGTTACGGAGATACGGAGCAAAGAGTGCAGAAAATAGAAATCGAATGTTTGAGAGAACGGAGTGTGCAATTTAAATGATCCAAAAAACATTCAATTTGTAATGATTAGGAGAAGTCGTGATTAGTTTTTGGCAAAGGCAGGTAAAGCCATTGCAAAGACAAAGACATAAATGTACAAAAAAGCAGTTTTTAATTTTTTTTTTCAATTTAAAAAAATTTCAATTTTTTTCCAAAAAAAACATTTTTTTGCATTGAATATAATTCAGATTTTAATTTTAATTCAGGCTAAAGCTCTAAAGCTCACTTATATACTTTGAATAAATAATTTTAACTTTATAATTCAGTTTATATAATTCTAATAAATAATAGACAATGTTACAGCATTTATAATAATCCATTTGAAAACATTTAATATAACTCATAATAATATTAGTAATAAAAGGGTTACAACTTGCTTTTGGCTCTTTAAGAGCAATGCAGTCTAAAAATCATGTAAATATTTGAGGCGCTGACCTACATTATGAGGAAGGAAATGGTGTGAAACTTGTTCCAAAAAACATACTTCAAATCTTCTCCCATCAAACCCTTTCTCAAAGTCAGCATAGCTAAGCTACGACTATCACTACTATAACGTGGCACAACCGTACTCAGACTACCTTTTTTATAAACGTAGAATTAATTATTTAATAATATTTAGTACGGATTGAAATTAACTACCCAAATGAGAAGTTTGTTTTCATAAAAAATCGCTAATTTCATGCTTTTTCGACGTTTCAAGCCATTCTGAATCTGAAAACACTTTTGTGAGTGTTTGGACAGATTTTCTACCTTAAATCGACGTTTTCTCAAAAGCTGCTGGACCGATTTCAAAAATTTTAAAACCATTGCATTTATCTCGATGAGGACTATCGTTTGTCAGTTTTGCGCGACGATCGTCCAAGCCGTTTCTTTGTAAATCGCAGTAAAGTGAAAAAAAATTGTCCTAGTTTTAGCCCGCAATTCTGAATCGATTTTAAGAATTCAAATATCGTTCGAAAGATATTGGTTGGAAATCGTGCTGCTTAGTTTTAGGTAAATATTCGATTTTGAACTTTTTTTAGATTTAATTAATATTTTTATATCAACGTTTAAAAATTTCATACATAAAAAATACGGTAAAAAATAAGATATATTTTTTTTAAATTATTTACAGACTTCCCGAGACGTAGAAGTTTCAAATAAAAACAATGTGAATTGTCATGTGAGCAAGAATAACTACAAGAAACTATATTTCAATATTCTTAAAGATTGCTGAACAAAACGGAAAAAACTAAAAATATAGAATGACCCAAGGGTCATGCATATTTTCACGATTTTCATCGTGAAATTTAAATCAGTTCCAAATAAATTATTATATAAATATTTAGTTTATTATATCTCATCTCTGATTACTTATTATTAGAGGAATTTTGCAACAAAAAATTACCAACAAATTAAATACATTCGATATATTGATTGAAGATAAATATCTTGGCCCATCAATTAAATTATAAAATATAGAATTTTTGATACGAATGAATTTTAATATAAACCATTATCAAGTGTGAAATATCCAAATATCACGTTTCATTTACTCTTAATAATTATGCAAAACTAAATTAAAGCATTCTCCAACCACTAACGACGGACTCTTTCTCAAATATCTCACATCCAGTCGTAAAGTGTCGAATGACAACAAAACCGGCGGCTTTTGGAAAAACATTAACTTGAATTTCAAAAAGATTGCCTTCGAAAATCATTAATAATCATTAAATTAACGAGATCAGTCCGGATAAAATCTTTTCAGTAACACGAAGCCGAAAGTTAACAACCGCCCGACTAACCTGGTGCAGAAGTAAATGATACTCGAGGATCTATTCGTGGACATCATTAGCAGAAACATTAATTTTTCTTATTTTGCAAAAAAAGTTGAAATTCAAAAACGTGTGTTAACAAGGTGGTAAATGAGGAATGAAAAATAAAGATGAAATCGTGATAAAACAAGCAGAAAAATAAAATGAATTAAAGAAAATGGTTACGAGACAAAAAAAGATATTGCATAGGGTTATGACATTGTAGTTGAAAGTTAGTTTATAAAACATCTTATTTTATATGAGATAAAAAATAATCTTAATTTGGAAATAAAGCTAATAAAGTTGGCATCTAACAAAAGATATAACAAATAGACAAAACATCTATAGTATTGCCTTCTAAAATCCATATTAAGTAGAAGTAAGAAGCTCCTAAAAAAATTAAGAAATTCAGAACATATGGCCTTGCCTTAGAATTAAACCGTTATCCAATGCTTCCGTTTCGATTAATTATTGTTATTAATTTTTTTATTTTTATATGGTTATTATTCTATATACAACATTATATACTCTTTTAATCTCTTCTTAAAATACATCGATTCATTAAAATCATTTTTATAAAAATAATTGCAGTTTTTGTAATAAATTAATAGTTTGATACAAAGTTGCTGCGTTGTTTTCGTTAATAACCAGCACTGTCATTTTTTATATTTTTGTTTAAAGAGTTCAGAAATAGCTTTCCAAATAGATATGTTTTAATTTTTTATCTAAGTTATTTTACAATAACTTAGATTGTAATATTCCATCCAAATTATTTCCATCTAATTTATAATAATATTGCAAAAGATGAGCACCTATGTAAAGACTGTAATAATATATAACCGAATGTACTGTGTATAGTTTGCTAGGAACAAGTTCCGAACTTTTTAAAGTTTTTACTTCTAAAGCTCAAAAAGCCTAATGCGACTTCGAATATTAACACCTTGTACAAAATATTCCTACATATATTACATGGAATATTAAAAATTATGGAAAGAAATATAATGTAAACTATATAAAACTAAATGTATTAAAAGAATTATATAAATTATAGATAAAATATGATAATCTACACTTGTGAAAAAAGTGGAATAATCAGCAAAGAACATTTCTTTTTCTGTATTATTCCGAATGAGATACAGTTAAAAGCTTATTACAGATTTTATTATTATTTATTTTTCGAGTACGTTTTTGAAAGAAACTTTATATTTGTGTTTAGCCCCGAAATTGTAACACCGGGCCCGACTTTTATGTGTGTAAGGGCAGGTGCTTATTTTACTTGTATTTTTCATTGGTCCAGAACACGCGCGCGTTTCGAGCAAATACATATAAACAATGATTATATTATATATATATATATATATATATATATATATATATATATATTCTAACTAGACTTTGCTGATATATCAAACTGATCTATGTACTGTCTTTAGTTATATGTTATTAATAAACTAGTTAATTACATAGTTGTATCATTCGATTACTTGAAGTAAATAGCTTTTATTAGATCTTTGAATATGTTATTTTCGATATCAAGTAGTATTTTGTTTGTAGAATTTTTACTACTCACTTGTCATGTTTTTTTTATACAGCTAGTTAAAGGATCTAGTAAAATATGTTAGTTATATAATATTTTCCATCTTTGATATTGCTACCATTTTCCAGGAGAAATATAAACAATTTTAAAACAAAAATGAGGACAAACTGAGATGTAAGGATTCATAATTAAAAAAAAAAACTCAAAATACCATGCCCCATTATCCTCATAATATCGAGATAATAATATCATCCAATTTTACATGTTTCAATAATTTGTGGCTATTTTGTAAAATTACTAATTCAATTTAATATAATATTGAAGAATTCTTTATTCTCAAAAAATTAAATAAACCGGGCAAATACTCAGTTTAGTCAAAAATAAAAATTGAGGAGAGTACTAAAGAATCGTATGGTTGTGATTATTTAATACGTATTTTTACCAATTTGTCAATCATTAATAATATGTATTATTTATCAACCAATCTACAATTTGTCAAAAAAATTGCTACGTTTTTCTACCAAATTTTTGTGAACATTTTATACAAAAATTTTATTGTATATAACCTTGATCTGGTATTTCAAAAAAATATTCATCACAGGCTGTCGAATAACTATAAATTGAATTTAACTCTTGCAAAATTACTTTATTTTAACTTAATTTATATTTTCATTTTCTATTTCTCATTCTTTATACCTTTGCCAATGTTAAGGTTTAGTTGGTCTTTCTTACCCCACTCATAGACAAACTTTTATATGAAAAACTGTTGAATCTAACTTAAAAACTAGTTGTGTATGGCATCGTGCCTTAAGGCAAATTGCTGGAACTTCCCGTATCGTAACGAAATATATTCGAGAAATATTAAATGTTTTCATATTGATTATAATTCTACTCTTTGCTCTGTATCTCCGAAACGGCTAATCAGCACATCTCCCTATCAATAGGAATCGAATGTTTTTTGAACCATTCAAATCGGTTGATCCGTGCGCCTGAAAACGTGGACCAAAAATTGTATCCATACGTACATACATACCTACACACACATCCATTTTTTTACAGGTACGCCAAAATGTTCAGAAACCTTCGAAACGTGAAGAAATGTGAAAAATTTCAATTTCGATTTTTGGACGATTACAATAACTTATCCTACGAGAAGTTAAAAATAACAAATACCTGGAAGCCAAAAAAGTACCCACTAAAGAATACTTTTTGCATGAATATTGTCACATTTCTGTTTAGCTCTTGAAAGTAGGGAAGTGGGAATTATGGCGATGACTGGTTACACAACTTTGGCTCTCTACTTTAAAATAGTATCCATAAAAAATTCACTTAGCTTGTTTTTGAGATGATGGTAGACCTTTTTACATTTGATCTCCGCTCTGTCTAGTCAGTTCTAGTTCATCTACCTCAAGAAAATAAAAGTTTCCTCACATTATTCTCTTTAATTACTTTCATCTGCCGTTATACATCAATTATTTGTACAAAATTCTATATTCGTCGGTGACTTTGAAATGACAGATAGTGAATATGTACAGTTTCGAATCCGCGATTAAAAAGCTGCGAAAATGACATAATGTAGAAGTAAAGCGCCGCTTATTTCAACATCGTTTTAATTCTTCGATGTGGGATACCAGAATTATAATAACAGGCTGTTGCTGTTATACGTTTGCCGCATAAGACGACCAACAGAGTTTTTTCAATAATCCAAGACATATTTGGAACACCAAAATAATCGACATTTAGACACGCGACATTTTGTAAAAGATGTTAACAAGCTAAATTTTTATTGACAAAAATTGATCATACCTTGATGAACCAGTTAGGTGTCACGAGCTTATTGTTGTTGACATATCGAAACGTCAAAACGTCAATATATATTTAGACACATTATATATATATATATATATATATATATATATATATATATATATAATTTGAACATTGAGGTAAAGGTAAGCGACCAGGTAAAGGACTAGGTAAAAGATCAGGTGAAAACCAGGTAAAGGTGAAGGACCAGGTAAAAGACCACGCAACGGTAAAAGACCACGAAAAAGTAAAGAATCAGGTAAAGGTAAAAAACCAGGTATAGGACTAGATACAAGAAGTAAAGCTAAAGGACCAGATAAAGCTAAAGGACCAGGTAAAAATCAGGTAAAGGAAAAGACTAGGCAACGGTGAAAGACCAGAAAAAACTAAAGGACCAGGTGAAGGTGAAGTACCAGGTACAAGACCTGGTAAAGCTAAAGGACTGGGTATATTATTAAGTAAAAGTAAAGGGCCAGTTAAAGGTAAATGACAACGTGAAGGACCATGTAAAGCTAAAGGACTAAATAAAGGTAAAGGACAAGGTAAATGTAAAAAACAGGTAAAGGTAAAAGTCCAGGTAAAGAAAACGTCCAGGCGAAGGTAAATGTCCAAGTTAAGGTAAAGGACCTAGTATAGATATAAGACCAGGTTAATGTAGAGGACTAGATTAAGGACTAAGTAAAGGTACAGGACCAGGTAAAGGTAAAGAGAATAAAGGAGAATTGGGAATATCACGAGTATTTTGTTTGAGTTCTGAAACTATCAAAGTTACAATCAGTAAAATAGGCCTACTGGAGAAACCACGTTAAAAAAACACGCTAAGCACACTACCTCATTTAAACGTACTTTTCAAGGTGATATTTATCTTTAAAACGTTGGCTCTGCGTAAAAACTAGTTGCGTATGGCATTGTGCCGTAAAGCAAATTGCTGGGTCTTCCCGTACCGTAATGAAATTTTCGAAGAATATTAAACGTTTAATATTAAATTAATAGATTATTATAAATACTGTAACATTGTCTAATATTTATAAGAATTATATAAACTAAATTACAAAGGTAAACTTATTTATTTAAAGTATAAGTGAGCTTTAGAAGTTTAGCCATAATTGGAATTAAAATTAAAATCTAAATTATTTTTGAAATAATAATAAATAATAAAATTTAGTATTTTTTTCCTAAAGCAATTGTTATTCAACACAATCAGAAAGTTTTTTGAATTATTCAAAACGGTTGCTTAGTTCTTTCAAAAATTGCAATTTTTTGTACATTTAGCTTTGTATCTTTCAAATCTTCCAAAATATTGAGAAACACTCAAAATTTGAAGAAATGTGAAAATTTTCAATTTCGATTTTTAGACGATTGCAATAACTTACCCAACCGGAAGTTAAAACTTTATGCTCTTACAATTTTACGATAAAACTGACCATTTAGCTAAAAATCACGCAAAATTAATTTTTTTACCTTTGAATAGATCAAGGTTAAAGTTACCCTTGTATTTTATATAACTGACGCAATAAATTTTATTTTTTAAGCAAAAAATAAATTTCTAGCTCTTATACTATTCATTATACAATCTCAAGTTTCCAGAAAAAGCCGACGGTCAGCCCAAGAAGTTATAAAACGAATAAATCGGTCAATAATCCTTTGTTTTACTTTCAGAAGTGTTAATGTCCTACCATCTACGGATGATATACAACTAATATATGCTTCCACGCATAAAAACTATTCTTTTTTCAGAGCCATAAATTATTCGTGAACTAGAATCATGTTTAGTCTATAAAACCTTGTAATAAACGTTCCTTAATTGGTTTTCCGATTGTGGGCATCTTCTAATCAAAGATAGAATAGTAGCGTCTTAATTTTTATATTTTTTTAAGATTGGAAGATTTTATTATTCTGTGGTTTTGGCTGATATAGATTTGATTTCTATACGACTGGAGTTTATTGGTATACAATGGATTTAATGGGGTATGTATTTTGATAATTGGTCATAACCAATTTCGTGCGTAAAACCCATACTGTTCTTCAAATCATGCATTTTGGTCAGAAAAGTGGTTTTCAAGTTTTATGGAATGAAATACATATATAATATATATTTTATAATTTATTGATACCATAGAACCTCTAGAAATTTCTAACCAAAACTACAATGTAAATTTAAATTTAAAAAAATCCAAGCTATATTAAAATTTCATAATAGTATGAAACTATAAAACTATTGAACTGTAAAACCTCTAGCAATTTATAACCAAAACTACACCATTCTTTAAATAATTTAAATATTGATTTAAAATTACATATTGCATTCACGGTCATATTTATAATAAATTATATGTTTTATTATGGCAATTATCAATTGAATTTATTTTTTCATTTATTTAAATTACCATACAGCAATTTGAACCTTTCATGGTTTCTAAAACGGCCAATTGAAAAAATGGCTATCTATGTTATAATTTGCTGTTATGAGAAAAAATAAGCATAATAAAATTGGTCATTGCAGATTATTAAAATTCAAATAAAAATTGCATAACTAATAAAAAGGAAATTATTACTACAATTGAAAATTGTCTATCAACTAAGCCTTATCATTGATTTGGTTGGCTTTGCACTTAACTATTTTTTATTGATACATGATATTTCTTTTTTGAAATTATTCCGTAATAAGTTTCAATAAAATAGCGCTACCCACATCTATTAATTAGATAAATATCTTAAAACTTAAAAAGTGGACCGTAAAAGCCCTTAATTACACAACACTACTAGGAGAATAGACGCTTTATATATATATATATATATATATATATATATATATATCAGGGTTACTTTCCCGAAATAATAATTAAAACATGCAGTAATTATGGCCATCAATGTAATAAGCGGATATCAAAATATGAAATTTAATGGAGTATAAAAATGTGAAACTCATCTATTCTTTTTTTCAGAAAGAGGTTTTTAAATCCTGAGCGACCATACTATTATGTATGGTATATGTATATACCATACTATTAAGTATAGAAAAATATGTATATTTTAATTTATAATATAACTTTTTTATTAACAAACATGATTTAGATTTTATATGCTAAATTTACTAACCATCTAGAATAGATAAAATAAAATGATTAATTTTGTAATACAGAATTTTTGGTGAAATTGAGGTAGATTTATTACAGTTGCTGAATTATTGTAAATTATAATTATTCATTAAGTTAAATATTATATCGCCTTGAAAATATTTCCTTGAGTAGGGAAAAGTCCCGTAACGCCGGACTGCACCAAGTACCGGACACTCTATTTAACTCATATTATTTAAGCGAGTATAAAACTTTTCATTTCAAAATACAAGTGAAAGTGGCACTGGGGGCACACAGGCACAGGATCACGCTTGTGACGCGCACGGCCACGGCGAGAGCAACCCTTTTCTGTTTTAGGCGCAAAATCATGGCGTCACCTAAATATCAATAGAAGTAATTCTAGCATATTTATGCATTTGCATTTGAGTGGTATGCAAAGATAAAAGTTGTACTGGATTGTTATCCGTAAAATGGTAGAATATCATTAGATCTTTTAACCAATTTTAGTAGGTGCCATCAAATGAACGAAAATGTCTGTCCCTTAGCACCGGGCACTAAGTCGTCCCTTAGTGCCGGACAGTAAACATATTGATATTTCTTGTGAGAATTTACGTAAATTATTCTAATTATTTAATTTTATTCTGTATGAGTGCTAACGGTCACTACATACCCACATTTTTCGTATTTCCTAGTCAAAGAATAAAAAGCTAATGAATGTACCAGCTGAGAGCAACGGCATGGCCCAGCCAAAAGGGTAGATAAATAGTGATTTTTTTGCAATATCAAAGAATTTTCGTCAAACACACATATGCAGACATTCTAGAGTGTAGAGATGGCTACATATGTGTTCAATGCAGGTTATTTTGAAATGTCCGGTACTAGGTGCCACTTTTTAAAACCATGTTTTGTGTTTTAATGTTTGATTGATAGTAATTAATTAGTTTTTAGCAATGATTGCGGTTTTGTTAATTTGGTTTGATTTCTAACTTTGTTATCTAACATAAATCATAATTTATTAAACATTTCGTGAAATATTTTTTGATTTACTTATAAATAACCCTAGATGTCCGCCACCTGGGGACTTCCCCCTACACTGTAAAAATAAATGGTATAAGTAGAATTGTTTATATAATTATTACCTACATCGATTCATTTTTTATATTTATATTTGTAAACTAAATTTAAGAAAGGTATCAATAAAAATATTCAATATCAAGATAGATGTGCTAAAAGGTCCATATATAACTTTTACTATCATCTATAAACATATACATCTGTATATTAGTCATCCTTTATTCTCTTCAATGGTAAAAAGCCACATAATCATCTAAAAACAAAATTACCAATTTGAAACGTGCAAAAAATATAAGTCGAAGGTGCCAATTACCGCTAATCCAATTAGAAGAGAGAAATATTTATTGGCGATATATGTTCCGAAGGTGATATTTCATAATGAAAATATGGCTTTGCATGCAGGTGATCACCTCAACAAATGTATCAATAGGTGCGAAAAAATAAATTTAAAAATTAGAATTTCAACACGTTAAAACTAAAGACATGATGTAATTACATAATTATATGTTTGCATTCCTAACAGTATAAACTTTACACGTAGTCGGGCCAAAAATTTGACAAAAATGCTTTTTACATAAAGTGATACCTATCAAGGTGTGTGTCACTTGTAATCAATTAGGATTGGTTTGCATACAATTCAGATGTCAACTCTTAAACGAACTAGTTGGTATTGGTATTTCGTCTTGAGGCAAGTTACAGGAACTTCCCGATCTGTGTGAATAATCGACTTAATCAATAAAAACTAAATTAATTTATGAGTGATTAAAAGTATTCCGAGTGGATGTATTACACATAATTGAAAAGGAACGAACACGTTAACCCGGGTATTTTCTAAAATCAAATTTTCAAAAATCAGCAACTTTTATAATTGAAACAGTTTCCATAGGACTTTAATGGTTTAGTACGTTTATTAAGACCAAGTACTCTATCGTTTTACCAAGTAAATAGTCTAATATTAATTTTAACAAACGTCAAAAAAAACTACTTATTTTCTTAAACTTTGATGAATTTTTAAAATTAAACTACTTGTTACAAAGCATTCATATTTCAGTAAGTTCTATAAGACCATGATATATATCGCCAAAGAAAATTCCATAAAAATCGGCTCAAATTTAGTTAATTAAATTTTACAATAATAAAACAAATTAATTTTTGATCAATCTATGTATGTAATATATGTATTTACCTATATTAAATAACAAATTAGGCTTTTGTCTATTTTTTTATAATTCTTCAGTAAAATGATCCATCGATGTTTGCACGTTCATAAAAGAGTTCGTCCAAGGCAATTTTTTTCTTTGACCAACCAGTTATGATTTTCATAACTTAATTTTTATAATTGTGAAAGAACGAGAGGAGTAGTAGTAAATCATATTTAAATAATATTTGCGCTGATACTCTAATGCGAATTTAATCACTTAATTCATATATTCATTCATTCTAACCGCAGTAAACAGTATGTGCTGTTAATTATGTAATTGCGATTTCGTGCTATCGGGAAATTAGTCTGAAAAAACACTTTCGTTATTATTTCTACATATGTCTATTTCTTGGTTAAGAATTCCAGATACGCATGGGATGTGAATCATATATTTTATATCATCAATTTATAATACAGATAAAAATAATATAAAAAATCTAAAAAAAATTAGAAATATCAAAAGTGTATATAGTTATAGATTTTGGAAGATTAAAAGACTTTGTTAAGTAGCAGTTTTCATATAAAGTGGCACTAAAACTGCCAAAATCCTATATGGCTGCTGTGCGGTTTTAGATAGAAAACCTAACCTAGTAAACAAATGTCAAAAAAATTATGTATCATAACTGGATTTTTGAGATATGACTTGATAACATATGGAAAACGTTGTTTTTTATGTGTAAAACGCCCGATGGCAGCAAATACATGGCATTTTGAGAGTATTTAGTACGATTTTATATGAAAACTGAATCGTAACATAACTTTGCCAAAACATTGGTCTATTTTATGTCAAAATTGTGAATTTAATCTTAGTTCTATATTTAATAAAAATTTCTTAAACTCTCAACTTAAAATAGATGGAAAATAGCTATAATCACCAAAATGGTTAATAACGACTTTTTGGTCAGCAATATGTAACACAACATAAAATAATAATTCATACGAATTATTAATTTAATATAATTAATTAATTTAATATAACAACACATAACAAAACTTTTTTTTAATAAAATTAACAAGAAATCTTTGTGAAATCTTCTTTATCTTTATGGAATTTTTCTTTCATTATCTCTTTTATTTTGTCTTAGTTAAATTAGAATAATCTTCCAGACAAGGCACACAACCCCATGTCCCAACCGTACCCAATGCACACCTTTGAAAACAGATCATCATTATGACAGAGCTACCAAAAAATAATTGCTGGAAATGGACTACTAACTTAAAGCAAAATAAGAAACAAAGTGATCTATTTGGATACAAGTAAAATTTATTAAAATAAATAAACAAAAAAAAAATTTTTGATTCTTCAAACGTCTTCAAACGTCTACAAAATCATATTAAGGTAGGGCGCTGGATCAATGCATTAATGGAAACTTGTTCGAACAAACATACTTTCTTTTTCTCTTTGGATCCTATCTAAAAATTACCCAAATTACGACTGTCACTACCGTACCCTGGCACAACTGTACCTACGCTATATTTGAATAGAAAAATTATACATTATAATTAACATATACAAATTGTTTAATTTTTTCTAGGAAAATCTAAAACTTTTTTCAAACAAATCTATACAAATCGCAGCCCCAAAATCAATACCTTATTGTTTGATTCTTCTTCCAATTGAGTCTAAAAGTGCAACTTCATTAGCTTTTTCAATAATTAAGAGAAAAGAAATGCCGTTATTTTTGCTATAGCACCCATATGCTAACTACTTAATTTTCCCAATTTAAATTTTAACACATATTGATAAATAATATCACACGTTTTTATAACTTCATTTATTACATCTTGTTATTACTTCAGAATAATACTAACAAAAAAAATTGAGGGTTTAAGGATATCATATAAATGCATTTTGTATCACAATTAGTTTAAGATGAGTACTCCCTAAATATTTTCATTAAATTAGTTGTTAATGAAAATTAAACAAATCAG
>NW_020539230.1:15000-32051 GCF_003426905.1 Ctenocephalides felis
TATATGGATATATGCATGTATATATATATATATATATGTATATATATATGTATATGTGTGTATATGTATATGTATATATATGTATATATGCGTAGGTTTATATGAGTGTACTTAAATATTTTTGCCTATACTTTTTAATTATTTATTTAATTCTAGTCTCTACTACCTTTCCTATCTTTTATATTTGGTTTGTTGTTAAGTGTTGCTGTTTGTTAATTTTTCTCTTATTGTATAGTTACTTTACCAATCCACATATATTATAATTACCTAGATATGCTAATTTTCATACTGTTTTTAGATCCACTGATGATGACATTAAATTGAATGTCGAAACGTTTGGAAATAAAGATTATTTTATAAATCTTTGGCTTTTCTTTGTTTGATGTATCGCCCTCAAGAACTCACTCATATATTTCAACATCAAAATTAACTACTAAATCATATAACATCCTGGGCTGGAAATAGGATTTTTCTACACTTTTTCTCTGTTAACGGGAATTACTCACTCACAACAAGACCCTTTCTCATCTTCTCAAGACGCAACTACTTATCAAATCAAGACTCTTATCTCCCTTATACTCATATATTAATTCATCGTTATTGTTTCTTATGTAATATTTAGCATCCTAATTTTGGCTACTGTACAGCCGCTTTTTTATATTTAAGTTTTTGTTTTTTTTATTTATTTTTAAGTTAGGCCATTTTTTCATCTTTATTTTTATCAATTGTTTGTATGTTCACAGTTATTGTTAGTTTTAACTTAAGATTGTTCTACTTTGTACGCTCTAACATTCATACCACTTGCTTGTTATTCTGTCACCAATTTTTTACTTTCTTTAAATTTATTTATTTATTTTTTTTTTAGCTACTCTTTTCCTTTAACGAGCATTATGAAACCCACACAGGCTACTTGTAATAAAAAAAATTTTATACAAGAGAATTGTATCACCAATGACATCCTCCCTAATCCTTCCTTTTATAATTTCATCAATAAACATTATGGTTCTTACATCCTTTCAGAATTTAAGGTATTAGCTAAACTAAACTTCAAACTTTCTACCAATATCAATAAACAGATCTTTCTTATCAGATGCAGGAAAGAAGGTATCATACCTAATTTTTATCGCCTAAATTTTACAAAATTTTCTCATCTGAACAATTCTCTTAACAACAAGTTTTCTAAACTTAGTTTACATATTCTCTCACTAGAAATCAAAAATTGCATTTGTCACACCAATAACCTGAGACGTGCTATTGATAAAATCTATTCTTGGTTATCGTATTCTGTTGAAACCGAGATCCTGGAGAGCTTCTCTGAATTTGAATCCATTCGTATTAAAAAGAACTACAACAAATCCAAAACCTCATATATTAAAAAATTCAATAAATTACACGATTCAAAAATGAATTCGTCAAAAATCATCCTGAACGAATCTCTTACCAATAAATGGCTAAAAAATCTATCTAATATCCATATACCTGATAGACTACTCTATATTTTTGCACTAGGCCCAAATTTTGCTATTCCTAACAACTGTCACAACTTTAATTTTATCAAAGTACTCAGCAGATTAGAGTCAAGCTTACAGAATATAAAAAATCCCGAAATTAAAACTAATACCCGTTCAGCTTTTTGTAAAAATTTTCTCTCGTTTATTAAATCTTTTAACACAAAAAAATCGACAATATTGACATCCTTAGAGACATTAAAGCTTGCAAACTTTTTATTAAAGAAAACCCTAACATTTTAATTACGAGGGCCGACAAGGGGAATATCACAGTTATTTTGGAAAAAACCACGTACCTAGAAAAAGTCTCCGAATTAATTTCAGACACAAAAACATATTCTTCTCCTATTAACTCCGATCCCACTGACCGAATTAACCGTACTTTTCACAAATTTGTAAACAACTTAGTCTCTAACAAACAAATTACTCCACAAATCTCACTGACAATTAAAAACCTTCACCCTTACAACCCCAAACTCTACGGACTTCCTAAAATACATAAACACAACGTTCCTCTCAGACCTATCGTGGCTGACCTGAACTCACCTCTTTCAAAATTCTCCAAATACCTTAGCAACATACTCTCTTCAGTCACAGTCAAGTCTCGTTTCTTTACAAAAAACTCCTTTGAACTTGTCAACAATCTCCGCGATTCCGTTATTCCTGATAACTCCTTATTGGTTAGTCTCGACGTAGTATCCCTATTCACAAACGTCCCCCTACAATTAATTTTAGATGCCATCACTGCTAGATGGGACGAAATCTCTTGTCATACAACATTATCACTGCATTGGTTTCTCGAGTCCATAAAATTCATAGTTTCGAATACTTATTTCGAATTCAACGACCATTTTTACCTTCAAATATTTGGCACACCTATGGGTTCTCCTATTTCCCCTTCACTCGCAGAAATTGCTTTACAACACTTAGAGTTGAAAGTTTTTAATTCCTACAATCTAGACCTTCATTTTTATTACAGATATGTTGATGACATCCTTACTTGTGTTCCTGTTAAAAATTTCGAACTCTTACTTCATAGTTTTAACTCATTTAATGAGCATCTCTCCTTTACGTTTGAAAAAGAACAAGAAAATTCTATCAGCTTTTTAGACGTAAAAATTATAAAAACCGCAGACAATCGAATTATCACCAATTGGTTCCAAAAACCTACTTGGTCGGGTAGGTATTTAAATTATCATTCTTACCACCCTTCTAGCATGAAGATAGGCACTATTATTAATTTAGTCGACCATGCCATCCTACTCTCAGACGAACAATTTTGGCCCTCTAACTTATCCCTCATCCGCACAACTTTAATTAACAACTCATATCCACCGCACCTCATCAACTCCGTCACCTCCAACAGACTTAAAACCCTCAACAGTATGCATTCTTCTTTTTTCCCAGAAAAAAATTCTAAAGACAATAACTATATAGGCAACGTTTGTTTACCTTACGTAAAAGAACTTTTCCCAGTGTGGAAAAAACTTTTTCATAAGGTAGACATCAGACTAACCTGCAACATAGATCTAACTCTTAAATCCCTCTACACAAACCTGAAATCTCCCACTAGTATAGAACGTACTTCCAACATTGTCTACAAAAAAAATTGCAATGATTGCCCTTCTACTTACATAGGTGAAACCGGACAAAATTTAATAAAAAGACTCAAACAACACGACAATAATTCGAAAAACCCCAACCAAAACCGAACTATGATAACAGAACACATAAAAAATTTCAAACACTCCTTTAACTTTTATAATGCCAGTATTCTCTACCATGAACGGAACACCATTCAGAGACGTTTTGCAGAATCTTGTTTCATATCAATATGTGACCACGTGGTGAACAAAAGATCGGATTCCTCCTTACTCTGCGATAACTACCAAGTAATACTAAATAATGTTTCCAAATTTATCTCCTCTGAACAAAACTAATTGACCTTACTAACCTTGCCAACACTTCCTAGTTTAACTTCGGCCTTGATACCCGAGCTTTACCTACCCATACATAGCAAATTTTGAATAAACCTTAAAAATTTTTTATTTTAGATTTTTGAGTTATTAGTATAACTACTTAGCAATACTAAATAACATTTCCAATTTTTTCCTCCTAATTCTAACCATACAAACCTAGCCTAACATTACTAGTTTCAACTTCCGACTATTTTCTACCTACCCGCCCATTACAATCCTGGAATGACCCTTAAAAATCTCTCAAAACATGTGGTGACTTTTATACATGCCTCGGTACTAGCAAAGTACAGAAGTCGTGGCAGAAATTACATAATTCTACTTACATTTTTGTTCAATAAAACTATCATTTTGCTGTTTACATCATACAAAAAAAATTATATAAAAAATATATATATGTATATATAGTGCTGACAAGTTAGTTGTATAAATGTTAGTGCCAAATCTCTAGTGCTGTGTACACTTCTCTATATGTAACTAACCAACGTAATGTAAGTCCACTTGTATTTTATATATGTATTATCCATCTTCATAAATAATTTGTTTGCTTTACATATATGGGTCATTCTTTTACAAACCGGACACTAATTAACCTTGACATTTTAGAATTGTCTGAAAATTTGTTTACAGATACTATTGATAAAATCATTTGACACGTATTTCAGGATTTTGCTGAAAAAAAATTTTTTAACGTAAATATTTACGATTGAAATATGGATTTTTTGCTCAATTTCTATGAACATCATCTGCGGTAAATTAATTATCTCCGGATGTGCTTATCCGATCAGTATTATTTTTTTTTATTACACTCATATTGAAGTGAACTTTGTAATGATTAAAAATTTTTTTTTTGTTTTTGCAATTTTCTTAACAATAACAACCCTTAAATATTTACAAAGGTTTTACTCGGCCTTTACCCGAATTGAATCGATCCAAAAAAAAACATATATTTTCTTTTTTTCTCTGCAACAAAATTCTTTTTACAATTTGTTGGAGGTTTTGTTACATCGAAAGAGATTAAATATTTTCAAGCGCAAGGCGCGCTTTTCACGTCGTGGACCTCAAAGACTTGTACTCATTTGTCACTTTCAAATGACAATCTTATTGTTTTTCAGTAGAAAAATATTTTATAATTTCGCTTCTGGCGAAAAATAAACATATAGTCGAGAAAAAACATTAGGGGAGAGCGGAGCTTAAAAGTTCGTGGGTAAAAAGATCCACTGCCAATATCTCAAAAACAAATAAAGTTAGAAATTTTTTAACAACAATATTTGAATGTAGACGAATTGTTCAGTTAGATTTTTCTAATAATAAAAAAATGTTTTTCAGCCACTTTTTTTAAATTCGTCATTTTCCGTCTTTACTCCATAGCCTGGATAAAAAGGGATCGACTTATTTTTACTTTATTAGTTAATTTACTATTAATTTATATATAATTATATATATATATATCAATATATATATCGTAAAATAGCTTTTTTCTAACTTAATTTAATTTTTTATTTACTATTTCCTTATTATTTACACCTAGGCCAGTATGAAGGTGTGGTTGACTCTGTTTACCCCACCCACATGTAAGCTTTAATAGAGATTATATCAGAAAGGGTTAAAGCCAACTTAAATATTCCTCTACATTCAAATATTGTTGTTAAAAAATTTCTAACTTTACTTGTTTTTGAGATATTGGCAGTGGATCTTTTTACCCACGAACTTTTAAGCTCCGCTTTCCCCTAATGTTTTTTTTCGACTATATGTTTATTTTTCGCCAGAAGCGAAATTATAAAATATTTTTCTACCGAAAAACAATAAGATTGTCATTTGAAAGTGACAAATGAGTACAAGTCTTTGAGGTCCACGACGTGAAAAGCGCGCCTTGCGCTTGAAAATATTTAATATCTTTCGATGTAACAAAACCTCCAACAAATTGTAAAAAGAATTTTGTTGCAGAGAAAAAAAGAAAATATATGTTTTTTTTTGGATCGATTCAATTCGGGTAAAGGCCGAGTAAAACCTTTGTAAATATTTAAGGGTTGTTATTGTTAAGAAAATTGCAAAAACAAAAAAAAAATTTTAATCATTACAAAGTTCACTTCAATATGAGTGTAATAAAAAAAAAATAATACTGATCGGATAAGCACATCCGGAGATAATTAATTTACCGCAGATGATGTTCATAGAAATTGAGCAAAAAATCCATATTTCAATCGTAAATATTTACGTAAAAAAAATTTTTTCAGCAAAATCCTGAAATACGTGTCAAATGATTTTATCAATAGTATCTGTAAACAAATTTTCAGACAATTCTAAAATGTCAAGGTTAATTAGTGTCCGGTATGTAAAAGAATGACCCATATACGAGTTTACATATATTGTATGTTTATATATAATGTATTTGTATGTATGTATGTATATATATATGTATATTACTTATTTACATGTATGTTTGTATGTATGTGCATATGTATATGTGTATACATGTAATCATATATACGTATATATGCATGTATGTATGTGTATGTATATATATATATATATATATATATATATATATATGTATATGTGTATATGTGTATATGTATATATATATATATATGTATATGTGTATATGTGTATATGTATATATATATATGCATATGTGTATATGTGTATATGTATATATATATATATATATATATATATATATATATTTGTGAGCATTTATGTACATATGTATATATATATATATGTATTGTGTATATATATATATATATATATGTATGTATATATATGTATATATATATGTGTGTATATATGTGTATATACATGTTTATGCGTATATGTATGTGTATACGTGTATAGCTATAGTTACATAGATAGGTATGAGTATATGTATGGTTCATACATGTACATGTACGTCATTGTGAATATGCATGCACGTTGCATATATGTATATACGTATATTTATATGTGTATAGTCTTACATGTATATGTGTACATATATAGGTATATATTGTTGTATCTGTATATGTATATGTGTATTATATGTTTGTATGTGTGTGTATATGGATATATGCATGTATATATATATATATATATATATATATATATATATATATGTATATATATATGTATATGTGTGTATATGTATATGTATATATATATGTATATATGCGTAGGTTTATATGAGTGTACTTAAATATTTTTGCCTATACTTTTTAATTATTTATTTAATTCTAGTCTCTACTACCTTTCCTATCTTTTATATTTGGTTTGTTGTTAAGTGTTGCTGTTTGTTAATTTTTCTCTTATTGTATAGTTACTTTACCAATCCACATATATTATAATTACCTAGATATGCTAATTTTCATACTGTTTTTAGATCCACTGATGATGACATTAAATTGAATGTCGAAACGTTTGGAAATAAAGATTATTTTATAAATCTTTGGCTTTTCTTTGTTTGATGTATCGCCTTCAAGAACTCACTCATATATTTCAACATCAAAATTAACTACTAAATCATATATATATATATATATATATATATATATATATATATATATATACTATTACATTAAGCTGCGAAAATATATGATAAAATTAAGTTGATTAGAAATTAGTAGATACACCCAGTGGCGTATCTCTACTAGAGATAATTTACATAAATTGTAATTTGATTTTGATTGTTTACCTCAAATATAAAATGACGTATTTGGAGAAGTTTGCTTTTTATGTCCCATACGATCGCCTCGTTTAAGTTTAATTTTCTTCCTCATCCATATTTTTTTCATGGACTTTTAATAAAATATTTTTAATATAATTTCCGAATAGTCGATTCATTAGGCAGGAATAGCGTGTTGATTTTTAACCAGTCCAGGTGGTTTCTCCCTCTCAACACAATAATATACCCCATGGCGCTAAATTTTGTTTTGTTTTTTCGCCTTCTGCCTTACTGCGTTTTTATTAAATCAAAATATCCGACTAATGGCCAAAAGTTAATAATACTATCTAGTGTGAGGGCCGAGAATATATTAGGTAAAATATTTATTTAAAAATCGCAATTTATAAATAAGTAATGTGTAACGATTTCACTTCGGAATTTTCTTGAAATAAATTCTTTTAGGAAGTTGCCAATTTATATTTTGCTTTGATTTTTTTTATATAAATAGTTGTTTTGCCTTTGTCAAAGAAAACTGTAAAAGGTACCGAATTTTCTGGTTGTTCACTTCCATTTTTAACACCATGTAACTGAATGCACCAAACAAAAAACAGCAAAAGAATTTTTTTACCACGAAATGTCACTTTTCCAACGAGCATAAATCTGAAAATGTTGCGAATAAATTATGAGAAATCTATCAGTACAGCCGTCTACGTAATGTAAATGTAATATTTTAAATAGAAGCCTAAATTTTTCTACAAGCTCTATATCTATTGATCTTATGATGAAATGCAAAAGTTAAAACGAATGATTTAATTTCGGTGTCTAGTTTGTGATGAATATCACTGTAATTAATAACGAAATAAGTTCTCTTCGAATCGGCCGAAAAGCTGCTAATGATATCATCAGAAATTTGCTTCCTGGGTTTGACGCATTTTTTTTGCCTATTTTGGTTATAAATTCGCGCGCGTGGTTGTTTTTAAAAGGCAATTATATAAAAAGACGCAGCAAATAATATAAATAATACATATATTTTAAAAAAATACACACACATGTTTATATATATATATATATATATATATATATATATATATAATATATATATATATATATATATAATATAATATAAAATGTATATCATATGAGGTGGTCCATAGCACCGAAAAAGTAACACAAGTGGCAAGATGTTCAGTAATTTGTTATATATATATATATATATATATATATATATATATTAAATTTGATAAAATTCACAAAAAACTCATATTCCCTCTACATCCAAAATATATCAAAATTGTTAATCAAGTAACTGCAACTTTGTCTTTTATTACTATTGAACTATATAAAAAATTCACTTCAATTTATATTAAAAAAATATATTCTACTTATTTTATTTAAAAACATAGTAAAATATTCAGTTATAAATTTAGTAAATAAAAATATGCAAATGATTATAAGATTTACCTATTCATTTCTAATTTATATTTATGTTCAGATTCATTCAGTTCAGTTCTACTTATCTCTGTTTTATATTTTTATGATCTATTATTTCATGTAAATTAGTTTTATTATTATATGAGTGTAAAGTTTAGCCGATTGGTAATTTGTCTAACTATGCAGTATAATATAAACAAAGTTTAAAAAAAATATTATATATGCACATAATAGCTAATCAATTGCAAACAATTAGTGATTAGCGTTTATATACAGACAACAAAATTAAAATATTTTAGAGTGATATTTTACTAATTTTGCTTCCACGAATTAAATAATAACTTAAATTATGCAGTTATACTTTTTAAAAAAAAAAACTGTTTTTGCTAAGGTAGGATAAATGCTATGACTGCATTTAGCCTATTGACAAGATGCAGCAATGTGAAAATTCATGTAAAATAATATAAATGTGACAAAAGTACATTTTTTCTTATTGAGATAAAAGGTAAAATCAAATTTTACAATAATATTAATTCATCATAATTTTTATTGCCAAAGCAAATTAGTCAAATTCTAAATATTAAATAAAAAGGTGGAATTCATTCTTAGTTAATGTTATTATTAAATGAATTTTAATCCAAAATAATTAAAAATACTACAGCACATTTAAAAAGATTCTTAAAATTTAGAATCAATTTAAATTTTACTGTATAACTTAATAATTTTGTCTATTTTAATAAAATATCAGTCATGCAGAGGGATAGTCAAAAACGTTGTTTGATGTAAGAGTTTCGAATTTTAATCCGAAATAATTAAAAATACTACAGCACCTTTGAAAATATTCTTAAAATTTAGAATCAATTTAAATTTTACTGTATAACTAAATAATTTTGTCTATTTTAATAAAATATCAAACATGCTGAGGCATTGTTGGGTCTAGTCAAAGACATTGATGTAAGAGTATAAGATTTTTTTTTATACATAATGGTCAAAATTTAATTATTTAATCCAATACTAGCTTAAAATTCAATATAACCAAATTAAATATCGTAATTTATTTTTAAAAAATGGTGGAAAAAAGTATGAATTTTCAGGAAGCTGATTAAGAGTGAGCACACCACAATATAAAAACACCATTTCTTATTCTAAAATAAAACCAATCCCAAAATAATAAAACAAATAAATTGAATAAAGGCTACGCACAATATAAAATTTTTACTTTGATAAAATCCAATTAGAAAATATATTTTACCTCACCAATTAAAAATTAATCAGCCTTTTTTATGTAATAGAGCATTATCACAATGAATTTGTCTTTGTTTTATGAAATATTGTCTAGTTTAGTCAGAGACATTGGATGGTGTAAGATTTTCTATAAAGAAATGGTCAAAAAAATGATTTTTAATAAATTCAATTCTAGCAAAAATGAAATAGAATGAGCACAGTTATTTATAAAAAATCGTGAACAAAAGTATGAATTTTTAGGAAGCTGATGCAGAGTAAGCACATCATAACACAAAAACCCCATTTCTTATTCTAACATTGTTCCAATTTAAAAATAATAACACAAATACATTGATTATAGTCCACGCACCATATAAACCCTTTACTTATATATAATCCAAATCAATTACATAACATAATAAAATATTTTCTGAAAATACATTTTACCCCTCCATTCACAAATTAATCAGCCTTATTTTTATTTAATAGAGTATTACCATTATCACATTAACGAGTACCAGCTGATTCTGTAGAGTGTTATCTAAAATAATTATGTTTATAGGCTCTTAACACTTAACACTTTGTAATGGCACCTAATTTGTAAGCGCCCTGAATCTTATTAAAAGAAAAACTTACTTAATCGTTTGGCCAGGAGCGATACTTAGAATACAAAAGGGAATGCATAGCATTTCATTACTTATAATTGGACTTTAACTGAATGCAGTGTTAAAATTTGAATCACAATTCACATAATTACCTGTTAGGTGTTGAGAAATGTGAGAACAAGACGAGAGGTTGAGGTACATCGATGGACGTGTTTAAGGTTAAATCGGTAAGAAAAAGAATCTTATTTTAGAAGAAATAAAATAAACAGGCTTATCGAAATGAAACTATAGTAAATTTACAAAAAAATAGATATTTAGGATGTAGTAGATCAAATTTTTGTTTAAACAAATGACTTTGTGAGTACATGGTTTGGAATAGATTAACTAAGATTTTATTACGAATTGACAAAATTTTATACAATACAAAATACCAAGCACTTGCTAATATTACCATTCATTATTATAGTAAAATGATGTAAATAAAAATACTTATTTAACAAGGAGAACCTCAGATTTATTTTTCTAGGATTTTAATGGCATGTCGATAGAGTTAATAGTTACAACGAACACCTTATAGGCAATATGAAAAGCAGTTTAATTATAAAAATTAACTAATAATTAATTCAATTAATTAATATAAGTAACTTTTCTCGCCATATAAAATCGACAAAACCAAAAAAATCAATTGCTAATATTCAAATAATTTATGATTTAAGAATGTTTTTTTTTTCATTTTATTTTCATTCTGACATCTATAAAAATAATTACATTTAGCAGAGAATGCTGACAAGTTGTTTACAATTTAAGAATGATTTTCAAGTTTTAACTAATTCAAAATACATATATAATTACAAAATATTCAGGATATGAATAAACTTGATAAAATTCATTACCATTACAATATTTGCCAAATTTATCTTTTATTACTGAAGAAAAATAATGTAAGCAAAAATATTAACAAAGAGAACCTCAGGTTTACATTACTAGGATTTTGATGAAACTTCGCATGTCGATAGAGTTAGTAGTCAAATAGAACTGCTTAAAGTATTATAGGCTTATGAGAAGTGGTTTAATTATAAAAAATAATTAAAATTTTGAAAAACTAGAATGTTGTAGATCCATTTTCCGTTTGAACAACTGACATTGTGGAGTACATGGTTTGGAATAGATCAACTAATTTTAAGAATGATTTTCAAACTTTATCTAATTCATAAATACATATTTAATTACAAAATATTCAGGATATGAATAAATTTGATAAAATTCTTTGCCAATTAAACATTTGCCAATTTTATCATTTATTATTAAAGTAAAATAATGTAAGTAAAAATACTAACAAGGAAAGCCTCAGGTTAACTCTTCTAAGATGTTGATGAAACTACGCATATTGATAGAATTAATCGTCAAACCAAACACCTTAGAATATTCTAGGCCTGTGAGAAGCGGTATAATTATAAAAATTAATTAAAATTTAAAAAAACTAGGATGTTGTGGATCCATTTTCTGTTTGAACAGGTGACATTGTGAGTACATGGTTGGGAATGGAATAGATCAACTAAGATTTTAGGATGATTTTCAAATTTTATTTTTATTTATGAATACATATATAATTACAAAATATTCAGGATAAGAAAAAACTTGATAAAATTTATTGCCAATAAAATATTTGCCAATTTTACCATCTATTGTTAAAGTAAAATGATGTAAGTAAAAATACTAAAAGGTACTTGAGGAGTACCTCAAGTTTATTTTTCCAGGATTTTGATGAAACTTTCCATGTCGATAGAGTTAATAGTCAAACCAAACCCCTTAAAATATTATAGCCCTATGAGAGAAGAATTAATTATAAAAATTAATTTGAGTTTTGATAATATCAGTAATATCATAAGGAAATATTAGTAATAACTCTCACCATATAAAACCGACAAAACCCAAAAAATCAATTGCTATTTTTCAAATGGCTGAATTTTTGTATGTCTAATCATATTTTTGCAAGTTCTAAAATATGTGTGATGTATATAAATGCATATCAAGTGCAGTGTTTCAATTTGTAAATTTAACATTAAAAAAGAAATTTATGCATTCTTCTTGTTTTCAATAAAACTCGAGTCTATTAGGTTTATAATCAATTTTTTTGTGAGATTTCAAACCTTCATAAAATTCAATAAATTATTTAAATAATAAAATTAAAATAAATTTGTTGACAAAATGTAAAAAAGTTGCGCTAAATTTGCAACTTGATTAAGTATATTTTCATAAAAAATTAAACCTGAAATATAATTGATAAATCATTATATTCTTTTATAAAGGATGAATAAAAAAATCGTATATTTATCATAAGTTTCTAGCTTTGAGCTACTGTATGATTCATAAAAAAATTAAAATAAATTAGTTAAAAAATCGTAAGAATGTTGCAATAACTTTGCAACTTGATCAAGTATATATTCATAAAAAATTAAACCTAAAATATCATTGATAAACCGTTAGATTCTTTCTACAAGGATGAATAAAAATATCGTATATTTATCATAAGCTAGAAAAGCTTTGAGCGATTGTATGATTCACAGGCCGCCCATTTAGCTATGTATTATTTTTAGAGTATTGTTTTCAAAATTGGGTCAAATTAAAATGTATTTTGGTTTCAAAATAAATTTTATATCTGTGTATTTTTCCCAATCAATCAAGTTCTTGAACAACTTTCATAAATTTGTATTCGAATGCTACCAAGTGACAATAACTAAGTCCACAATAAATTATTACTAAATAAATTATATCAGGCACGATTTTATAAAGGGTCAATGAAGCGTTTTTATTAAATATATATATATATATATATATATATATATATATGTGTGTTCTTGTTTTAGAAACGCAATATGTATCCTAATACATAAATCATAGTTCATTTCGTTGAATCAATTATTATTGATGAGTCACAGGATGATAAAAATTTATTAATAGTTCCAGGTGCGTTTTTCATCGAATATAAAAATAATCGGAAGTGTTCATTAAAGGATTATATATATATATATATATATATATATATATATATATACATATATACAGACATGGATCCTCCTGTTGGAGTGTATGAAAGCAAACTCCTCGGTTATATGAATTTTGATAAATCTGTTTCAAGTTTGTTAAGGAAATTTTTTAGGACTTAAATGATAATAAAATATAGTAATATTGTAGAAATAAACGAAAAAAAATGCAAAAAACGACTTGTCATTGCTTGACATTAAAATTATTATGACAAATGAGAACTGTCATCTGCCAGAAATTTCAATTCACTTATGAGTCTAGACAATATTAGAATATAATATAATCATGATTGTGAGTAAGAAAAATGTAGTGTAACAATATTATTGCTGAAAAGCAGCTAAGATGTGCCAGAAATTGAAATAATATAAGATACAGTATATGGTTTGGCAGATGAATATATAAATCAGTTTGACATATCATTTTTTTCTTAACTTATGAATGTCGAATTTTACCTTACTTATTATTAATATTTCACAATATAAAACAAATTTACTTATTCCAAAAATCATCACTACATGGAATAGAAATTCTGGCTGCGTTGCAAAAAAAAAATCATATCAATTGTAATAATTTTTTTTCAATCTTATAATACCAAGAACATGTTATTGATCATTTCTACTATTATAAGTTTTCAAGTCTGACCAAAATAAATCATAAATGTTATCAAAGTACTGAATAATATGTATTACCATGTATCAATTTCTCATTTCTAAGAATTGAAATCTTATCATCAGATATTTGCTCAATACAAATACTTTTTCTAAGAGTGTCCTGTGCGCGAGATCCTTGATCTGAGAATTATTTTATATAAATATAAAGAGCTTTGTTGTAGTTTGTCGTATTTGTACTCTTTATCCTGATAAATGTCGCGACATCACTATAAATATATCTAATCGAGAAAATATATTCAGATAAAATATTATGTATACGAAAATAATTAAATGTGTATTGGAATTTTATGAATGAACTCTGTTATAGGAGCTTATCTTTGAATTATGTAATGCAGGTTAGTTGCACACCTACGACGGAAATTGTAACTTTAGATAAATGTTCTGAAGATAAAACTCTTATTATTGGCAACTAACTACGCCAATATGTTTCTTCGTGATTTCTTGGTAAAAGCCTGGTCTTGCAACCACAGGTTCCAATTAAAGTCTCAGACAGCTTGATATTTAGTAGAAGTGATATCAGTTGTCACTTGAAATTAAAGATCTAAAATTATGATTTGTATGTATGAAATCATACCATATGCAAAAAAGAGCGCGCGTAAGGTTCACACGCGATTGAAGTAAAACGAGATCTGTACGAGATCGCATTTAAGTAAAAATAAATACATCATATAACAATTTTGAATAATGCTTATTAGTAACATGGTAACATCCGTGATGCACATATTTCTTAGTGTCAACCACAATACACATTTATATGATGATAAATTATAAATTATATGTTTATAATAGCATTAAAAATATGTATAACATTTAAAAACATTAATGTAATTATTGTAATACTTCGAATATGACATGATCGGTTTGTCATTGTAATTAGCATTTAGAAATGAATCTTCATTAGAGAAATGAAGTAATTTCTGATTAATAAATTTTATAATATTCGTTCATACAGTGGATTATGTTAAACAACGCCTAAACAAATATTGTTTTCGCAACTTCACTCATCATGTAATTGTGTTTGAAGAACTTCATGTAATTAAAAATAACATACATTCTTTGGCTGCTTTTATTTTTTACTTTTTTGTAATATAATCTCATTCTTTGAACAGCTGTGATATCTGTCTTACCTAAAAAATATTTTCAATTTTAATAACTTCAAAGATTTATAGAAACTACGAATAATATAGAAATAATTTCTAAGCAAGAGGGTAAGATATTAAGGAACAGGGTAAAATATTCTTCTAATTCAGGCATTTTTCATTAAATCGACATTTGTATCGCGATGTAACTTTAAAATGTTTATTTATCTATGCCGATTCCTTGTTGATATCGGTACGCATACAACGTTGACGCCGGCACGCATACAACAACAGATCTCTATTCACATACGCGACGACTAATCACAATCGACCCGTATCCAATTGATATCACCAAGAGCAAATGACAAATCATTGGCACTCGACTCTTATCTTATCTTATCTGCCGCAACGCACTTCCGTTGCATTTGTACGGATTTACACCCTAGTCGCGCCTAAATAAGTTTTACTTCAATCAATATAACAATTTAGCTTTCCTTCGATCAATGTCTCAATGTCGCAATTATGATTATTTTTTCTAATATACAGAAAAATAATTGGTACTCAATTTGAAGCATCAAATAATGACCAAAGAACAACTGATCGACAAATTGTTCCTGTTTGATATTATTTCTCCACAACTAATAGAACGAAGACAGCCTAATTGCAACAAAAACTTTAGATAAAACTACAGACAAACACAGAAATGATAATAATGATACGAATGAAAAAAATTGGCGTTTTATTGAACTTTCTTGGCAAAAGTTTACCAAGATTTTATTACCAAGAGGAAGATCGGCGCCCGTCATTATCCAGACCAATTTTTATATGGAAGAATCTGTTTTATTTTTTTAAAACTTAGTTTTGTGCCACACGTCGGCGAATAAATTACTATAATTTCGACACCTTTGAAACAACGAATTGGAGTTGGGTTTTTGGCTTCTTTTTAAAATGATTTTTATTGCGAAATAGTAGTTTTTGAACAAACATAAGATATGAAGTTTGTGTGGTAAAGTTCGAAGAACTCGAGGAGTTTAACTTCTCATAGGGTAATTACCTTTCCGTAGAGTATAATAAAAATTTCCTAATTTCATTACAAATAAGACTAAATATAATTAAATGCATTAATTAAATATTTGTATTGTATTGTTTTATTTATATTTATATTTTATTAAATTTATTCGTGATAAATTATGTTATCTAGGTTTTGGTACTTAAATTCTAAGATCTTTAAAAAAATATAAAAAGACTACAAATATCTCGCGGTATTTTATAAATGAAACCATTTCATGTTATTCTAATTTTTCGACCGATAACGTCTAACAATTTACATACGAGGGTTTCGTTTCTGATACAGACATACGAATTTAAGATACCGTCTTTTGATAGGGATGCATATCAAGAAGAAAGGGTTGACAAGTAGTCCTAGAAAAAATGATCCCAGATTTTATATCTGTTTTTAGATATAGAAACTGGCCCGGGACTAATAATATATGTATGATTAGATAAACATTCCGTAAATGGATCGGTAGAAATTAATTTGGATTGTTAAAGAACATGAAATGCAATTTGGGGAAAACAATTTATTATTTTCTCAATTGATCGTAAAGAAGACTGGGTTCGGTTGTGTCAGATTACATTTAAACTATATTGATTTTCAGATAGGATCCAATACAAAAAAGATGAAGTATGTTTGTTCGAACAAGTTTCCACAAATCACAAATATGATCTATAGACCTATAGATCTATATATATTTGATTTTAAAGAGCCAAAAGTCAGTTTTAAGTTCAATTTCTTTTAATAAAAATTGTTACTTGTATACTTGTATACTTTGTTTCTTATTTAGTAGTTAAATGTCAGCAATTAGTTGTGTT
>NW_020539231.1:0-29674 GCF_003426905.1 Ctenocephalides felis
TTTTTGAGAGAACGGAGCGTTCGTTTGGAATGATTCAGATTCAGAAAACATTTTACTCCTGTGAACGAAATGAAGAATTGATTAGTTTTTGGAAGGCAGGTCCACCGCTACAGAGCTACGAGCAAATGTGCTAAAAATTACGTAAGAAACGTTGCATCCGATTCGGAAGATTCAATATTTTGCTTGTGTTGGCAAGGCAACAAAAAGTTTCTTTTTTATTTCAAAATTTCGAAAAATAATAATATTATCTAAAATGGTTCGGATTTTAATGTGGACCTAGCTAAAATTCTAAACCCAACTTACATATTTGAGTAGTAAATAATGTTAACTTAGCCATTCAGTTTATATAATTCTTAGAAATATGAGATAAGGTTATTCATTCTAACTCCGCTAGCTTGATTAAGTTTGTTTATTTATTTTTTATGTAAATAACGCCTTCGTCCAATTTACAAGCATTTTTATATTTTGTCTATTTGCTTGACAAGAGCCTGAAATGATATTTATTATCATTGATTAAGGCTGATTATGAAAAAATATAAAAATAAATAAATAGAAAATACGAATAATGTAAGTTACAGCATTTATAATAATCTATTTGAAAACATTTTAAATCCTCGATATTCATTACGGTACGGGAAGTTTCTGCAATTTGCCTTAAGGCACGATGCTATGCATCACTAGTTCTGCATTATTTTAGCAGTAAATTATAATTGGAATGTTATCAAATTTTTAACTACTTATTTTGGATTAGGATCCAATCCAATTTTCAAAATCTTTTATCTGTATAATTTCATATACATAATAATTTCAATACTACTTATTGCAGTTTTCAAATGGTACTAGCGGAACAGAGCTATCGAAGGATTTGAATTCGGCAATTACAGGACATTTTGATCACAACCGTTCCTTCCGGATGAAAGTCTGAGAGAAGGATTAGATCCCATAGACTTTGACGGCCTGCAGATGTTGACTGATCCTGAAATGAATGTTATAACGGACCCTCAACAGAAGACACCTTCCGATTAGACAGACTGTAGTTAAAGGACAAGTGCTTTTTAAAAATTAAAAAACATCTCACGTTTCTACAAAAGTTGTGTTATATAATAAAGTTGTATCCACATGGAACCATTTATTTAGTGGCAGAACTGATTCTATGTCCACCGGTTGTTTTTTAAAGCAATTGTGGTCAAAATGTTTTTGGACTGATAAAAAACATTTGTTACTGTGATTTTTTAAAAATATTATTAATACAATATTATGTATTTAAATGTTTATAATTCGTATGCTGTAGTGAGTGATACATAGTCTCCTATATACTTATTGGTGAGATTTGTGAAAATGGTGAAGGGTTCAAAGGACAAAACTTCTAATGTCACATTATATATATATATATATATATATTATATATATATATATATATATAATTAGGTTAGCAAGAAAGAAACTTCGGTTTTATAGTGTAAGAAACTCAATTTTTTGCAGAAAGAATTGTCACCTTTATGGCAACTTCATGCTCTCAAAAAACAAACAAGTGTGGTTTCAAGTCATAGTGGGATTTTTACCAGGTTGTCAGGACTGCCAAACCAAGCTTCAAAAAATTTCTGTTACCAAAGAAATGTGGAAGTCCTGCAACATAACTAATTTTTTAATTCTGATATTCTACCTTGAAAGTAACTCAAAAATAATCTTTGTTTTCTTTGATCCAATTGAAATTTGAATCTGATTGGTTTATTACATTTGGATTATTTTCGAATTACTTTACAATACATTTTTTATCTCCAGTGATGATTCACTTTAGGCAATGGTGAATTTTAATAATATATTGATTTATATGTGTTTAGTTTGTGTGTTCAAAAATTGGACTTCTTAAAGTGTCTTAAGTCATTTTCAAATGTGTGAGATATATTTATTCTCTCTACATTCGCACAAATAATTTTATGATCATCCTTTTTATATATGGCTATTATTCGTTCATCAAGTTCAGGTGGTTAATCAGAATATTGGTTTCCTTTGTTTTATCGGAAATGAGCTTTTAAACCACATGCACCACCTGTTAGCAAATATTGCTATAAATTTTTCATATCTCTTTATGAATCTCATCAGATTTCTTTCATTTACAGAAAAAGTAATACGCCGAAAATGTTAGCTTTTGCACTTCATTATGTAGATTTTAAACTAACAACTACAAAGGAAATCACACACGATTTGCTTGTGACCAAACCAAAATGTAACGGATAACAAATGCCAAAAGGAAAAAAAAATTAAAAGGACATAAGGCTATTTATATGCGGGAGAACCGAAAACAGTTTCTTGCCTACCAAATATTAGTATGTATGCATAGGTGTGTATATATATATATATATATATATATATATATATATATATATATACTAATTCTCTTTTTACATAATGAACGCGTTCCCAAACAAATCATATTAAATTAAATTTGTAAAAAGAGAATTAGCTGTAAACAATATTAAAAAAAACTTGTTTTCTTAACTTATATCATGTTTATACATTTTAATTCATTATATTATTAAAAATAATATTATACTTTGGGAAGAAGGAAATAATATCTGAAATTCTTTTAATATAGACATAAAAAAAATTATGCATTGTTAATTTCTGACAATAAACGCAAATCAGTACGTAAAACCAGGTATAACTGTACCCTCGCCAGAGTTCTTTTGTTTATCATTTTATGAAAATATTTCTGAATTTTTATCTCTAGTCTCCTGTGTTAATAATTTAGAATTTTTATTGATTTTCTGGTCTAGCGGGTGTGTTAAAGTATTGGGAGAATGAGTGCAAAATTGCTTCAAGACTGGATGACTGGGATGCACTGTATTAAAAGAATTTTAATTTTGCATTCATTTAGTATAGCTTATGGGATGTATATTGTTTCATAATCCAAGCTTCTTTTTTAAATGTTTACTATCGGTTTTAAGTTGCATTCTCTTTTAGCATTGAACCAAAACAATTTCAATTGATCGTTGGTGTAATCCCCATTTTCAACCATTTTTTTTCAGTAACCTTTGGCAGCCAATTCTCTGTTGCTCAGTATCTTAATGTATGTATATATTATGGAGAGCAAGTTCTAAAGAATCAGTCATTCAAACTGTAGTTGCGGCACATGCAAGTTGTTTTGACATCAACTTTTTCAAGTTATTAATAAAGTCTCAATACAGCTTGCTTGGTAGCAACTCTACCTGCTGATATTCCTTTTTCCGATTTTTTTCAATTGGCACAACTTAAACTTTTTTCATTTGGTCTTTGTGTAAGACTATGTTTTGGATGATTTTCTTGATCATCATTCTGGTTGTTTCTGTTATACCAGCATACCTTCTTGCAGCTGTTGCACTTTCTTTTGAAGCGAGTTTATATAAAATTTTAATTAATGTATCTAAACTGATTGTTTTTCTCTCTTAGCTTCTATTGCAGGTTGATTATGTGACTTTTGGTTAAGATTATTATATCTCCCATATTGATGACGCAAAGGATTAAATTTTTTTTAAGATATACCTATTATTGAGTTAATAAGTTTTAGATTCATTTTTATGGTGTTAATATTTAGTATGAACATATTTCTTCTTTAAGTCTCAGATTCAAATATCCATAACATATTTACACTATGCATAATTAAGAACCCATGCTGACTAAGATCCCAAATAAAAAGACTTGATCGTTTTCTGAAGATAGTTTAAACGTTTCAGTGAACCAGTTTCAGTAACTTTTTCTGAAGATAGTTTAAACGTTTTCTCTCGCTGTATTTGATCTATAAGACTCTGAAACAATCCCCGAATATTAAAAATCATGTTAAAACAAATCAATTCGTGTAAAAAGATTTTTTTAAATTTTTAACTTGTATTTGACAAGAGCCAGAAATAATATTAATTACGGCTTGCTTATGAATTATAATAGATATTAAATCAAATTTATGTAAAAAGAGAATTGAACGCATACATATATATATATATATATATATATATATATATATATATATATATATATATATATGGTGTGTGTGTATGTATATGAAGAGCATATGTGTGCTTGGGTTAAACCATTCAGTGCACAAATCAATTAACTACGTTCAACGAAAAGTTATGATAAATACGTGATAAAAAATTGTGTTACATCATTTAATTATTATTGTTATATAAATGAAAATATGTATCACATAAAGTATAATCGCATATATTTTAAGTGTAACTAAAATAATTGAGAATGTTATTTTATTTCGGATTGGTAATTTAAACATAAAAATGTATATATATATATATATATATATATATATATATATATTGAAAATCAATTTTGTAGTATATTGTTATCATTATAGTGTTTTAGTATTTTATATTTATAATGTAATTGTTTAATTTGTAAGTAAAGACTCAAAACTCAATTTTTTAGTATATTTTAATTATTATAATATTTAACTCTTTTTTATTACCTTATCATAGTTTTTCCTTTAGGACAGCATTTTTCAAATAGCAATACTCTGTCTGTTACAGATTTCCTTAAGCTTTTTCCATTCATTTTATGATTTTTTAAGATGAAGTGTAGCATTTTGTAATATTATTTTATTAATCAACAATCACAGATTGTAAAATTACATTGATTAGATTAAATGGCTTATACTTTTTATATTTGGTAATAAACGATTTTACTTTCTACGTTTAGCTTAATAATACCATTTACATTAGTTTAAAAAAAATAGAACTATTTTGCTTATTGTTAGTACACACACAGTCGTTGTGTCAAAGATATTACCATGATTGTTACTTTATTAAACATAATCTTATTATTCAGAATTTGCTATGTTGTTTGAATGTTTTTATTCATAGACTTAAATTGATTTGTACACTGAAATGCTTATATGTGTGGATGCATACTACGATCTCTGTGTTTGCACAAGTGTTTATACATTACATATATAAATAACATACATACATATATATATATATATATATATATATATATATATATTGTGTATATATAAGCATACAACTTGTAATTTTTAATACGTAAGTTTTTCTCAAGTAGAAATATATTATAAATTAATATTTGTCAGCAAGCAATTAATAAGTGAAACAAAACAATTTCTTCTTCAAAATAATCTTCATTTAAAATTTTTGGCTTTTCAAATATATTAGCTAAAAGACAGTACTAATTAATAACAATGATAAAGCAAAAGTATGACATATTGACATGCATGTTTTGTTTGATATTAAGACTTGGAAATATTCAAAATGGTTGTAAGTTTTTGAAAGTAAACAAAACGCATAGAAACATTTTTTTTTATTGTGTCTTAGAATTCAAAATTTAGTTGATATTCAACAAAAACACGTTTTTTATATAATGATTAAAGATATTTACGCTTGTACATTAAATTTTGTTTTTTTGTATTCTTTAAGAAAATTATCACTATTTCTAAATAAAAAAATTATATAATATATACTTGTTTATTTACATGTATTTTTCTTAATATATATATATATATATATATATATATATATATTGTGCATTCCTGCTATAATTTAATAATTAATTTAATATTACGTTGAACATCAATAAATTCTAGTACATTCTGTCGCAAGATTATTAAACTTCATGGCAATATTATATTTCGTTCCCAGTACATCGCAAAATTTACTCATACAAATGCATCTAGTTAATTCAGCATTATTATGCATGTGAACAATCCTTGTTCTGTGCAACTATGCTTAACTGAGCATTTTTAGATTAATTTAGAATATTAATACATAAAACAGAGCAGTCTGCTGTCGAGCCGGCAGTATCTTCAAATGTAATCTCTAAAATGTAAAAGTTTATGAATCATCTTTCAACTCATTTGCTAGTTTTCTACGAACATTCATGCAATTCTGAATATTTTATGTAATAAAAGTGAATTTCAAGTTAATGTGTAAAATGTGTTCAATATCGACAATTTTATTTTCGTAACATTATATATATTTGAAATAAAATGTATTTTAAAAATGGCGGTTGTCTACATCAGGTGTGTTAACATTCATTCAATAAACAAATCAACATAAGACTTTTCCAGGTGTAACAATATTGTAAGCACACTAAAACTTCTCAGATCTATCGTACATATTTGTTTTCGTGCATGAATAAAATAAGATAGCTAAAGTACAATTGTACTTAAATTAACTGGAGGATTAAAATATGTTTTACAGTGGGGTGTTCTCATTTAATTGCAACAGAATTTATTTTCTTGAAGTGGTTTGTTCAGCGATTTAGAGTGAGCAGGGTTGTCATATTGCATTCAACCTTTAGCGTTCCTCCATTGTGTTTTTACATTATTTAACTAATGGTCGTCCGTAAGCGTTTCGTATATTGACACTTGATTGGACAAATTTCCTGTCAGTGCATATCACAACGATATTTAATTAATAAAGCTAAGCTGAAGTAAATTGTTGAAGGAACATTACAGTTTTGGAAAATGCTCTTTCTTTCAAAAAGTATTATGACGTGAATTGATGGAAAAGGGGTATTGAAAAATCGACGTTTTTATTATAAATTGTTTACTATATTAATTTTAGTTAAACAAAAGTTATAGTGTATATTTAATGTGATTTAAAAAAGTGCTGAATTAAAATATGTTTTACAAATTCGATTATTTTTACGAAGCGATTGCTTTTTTCCAATTTGATGTATATTTAGTATTGGTTTGAAAGATGTGAATTATTAACGAAAAGGTATGGCGAGTGCGCTCGCAGCAATGAGTGCCATGAAATGCAGTGTGGCTATGCCGAAAAAATTAACATCTTGCTTGACAGTGATTTTTTTAGTATGTTTAGAGACAGTCCTTCTTTCCACCGTTTCAAACTGTGCTAAAACGTTTTATGTACACTGGAACACAACGAATAGTATCTTCAGAATTGATAACACTGATCACATAATTGACGTTAATAAGGGAAATATAAATTTTGAGTATGATCAGGTTAATATTATCTGCCCACTGTACTCTCCAGGAGAGCATGACGAAGATGCTGAAAAGTACATAATATATAATGTATCGAAGGAGGAGTATGACACTTGTCGCATTACAAACCCAAATCCTCGAATAATAGCAATCTGTGATAAGCCACACAAATTGATGTACTTTACTATAACCTTTCGTCCATTTACACCACAACCAGGTGGTTTGGAATTTCTAGCTGGTAATGATTATTATTTCATTTCTACTTCATCCAAAGATGATTTGCATCGGCGAATAGGTGGGCGGTGTTCATCTCACAATATGAAGATGGTTTTCAAAGTTTGTTGTTCTACAAGTGCCACGCCAATTTCAGCTGAATCTCCAACCATTTTGCCAAATGGGGTTGTTGCAATGCTGCCCTCATCAGTTATAAATCATAGCACTCCATTGCGGACTATACAAGAAGTGAATGCAGTAACACGTGTTTGGGGTCCTGTAAGTCACACAACAGCCCTTCCAAATAAGGCAACTGTAGCTGTTGCTCCAGCGCTGTTGCCTGCAAAGAAAGGCAATACACTAGAATCACAAAAACATCCTAATGAAGTTGTGAAAAATGAAGAATTAACATATAATGATGCTGCCGTCTCAGGTGCTATCAAGATTTCTGTGCAATGTTGGTTTTTACTTCCTCATATTAGTGTGTTTATATACTTTTTTGTAAGTTTAAGGTGAATAGATAATAGGGTATATGGCAGTAAATTTACATTATCTTTATTTCATAAAGTGTCACAGGGCTACTGCACTTGATGTTAAAGCAGTTGATTGTGTTTAAGTCTGATAAAAACGGAAGATTTGTTTTCAATAATATTTGATAAATACTTGATAACCAATTTGTGGAATTATAAATGATAAAACTATTCAGTTTAGTTTTAAATTGGGTATTTGTGATAATGGAGAGTGGTTGTAGTGGTGTAGCATTAGTAAATATTATTTTATGGCCTAGTAATTAACATTGTATGTAAGCAATATTCAAGTATATACACACACACATATATATATATATATATATATATATATATATATATATATATGCATATAGTATGCCCAATTGGGCACCTGCAGTTTATGGGGTCCTGTAATTGAATTTTACTATTACAATTCATAGTTTTGCAGACTGTGAAATGAAAAGTTTTTTGGCCCATTTAGAGCTGTGAAGTTATTCATTTTGGAGACGCATGAAAGGATTTTTTATATGTTCTACTTTTCTTAACTAGTGATAATTTTCAGTTCTATAAATACACACAAATAAATAAATGAATAAATAAATATACAGTAGAACCTTGATTAACCGGACTAATTGTTGTCGATAGGCATCCGGATAATCCAAAATCCGGATAATCCAATGCATTATTTTCAACATTATTTGAAGTTGAAACTAATTTGTATTAAATAATGATTGCTAACGTTCAAATTATTTTTTAAGAACAATTTATTTTGACAAAATTATGTAAATAATTGATAGGGATATTTAATAATTATAGTTTTATTTTATTATTTTAATAAGAGTTATTGGTGGAATTTGGTATATAATAATAAAATATATTATTGCAGGACCCATATACTGCAAATGTCTAGTGCCCCTATTTACTCAGTTGACCCTACCTATATATATGTACATACATATGTATATATATATATATATATATATATATATATATATATATATATATATGATGATGATAGTTTTATCGGCGTTGATACATATTTGAAGTATTTTGCAGCCCAATCGTCAAATTAAAAAAAGGATTAAAATAGAAAACTTTTTTATTCCATTAAACAAAATTGATATTAAATATCAAATTGTAAAAAGGAGAAAATTATATACATACCAAACCAAGAAAAACACAAATTTTTATTTTTGTTTTTTTCTAGACGTTTTTATTATTTTTTTTTGTGTTTTTCCTGGTTTGGTATGTATATATTTTTGTCCTTTTTATAATTTTATATTTAATATCAATTTTGTTATTTATTGTAAGATGTTTTTTAGATTATTGAATGATGACACACATTAAGTGTCGAAACGTTTAATGGAATAAAAAAGTTTTCTATATTAATCCTTTTTTTTAATTTGACCATTGGGCTGCAAAATATTTCATATATATATATATATATATATATATATATATATATCATTTTAACAAAATGTTTAGGGTTAATTATTTTCAATTGATTTTGGTTCATATGTTTATCGCGTAATCACATATTTTTGAAGATTGAAATGGACCAAGATAATGTGTCAGTATGTGGTATATATAGAAATAGAATACAATGGAGTATTAGAGCAAAGCTATTGATTAGCAGTATTAACAAAATTCATATGCATGTAAATCTATTGTATATGAAACTGTGACTCAAAATTTATCTCAAATTTGAGTAATGATTTGTAGTTGACTGATTTGATTTAATGAAACACGAAAAAATATTGTGACATACGTTTGCATTTATCTTATTATTTATTATCATAAACTAAACTAATTTGAATCATTTATTCAAACTGATAAGTGTTAAATTTAAACAAGGATCACAGTTATGAACATTTGTAACTGAAAAAAAGAAATAGATAGTGTTATATGTAAATGTGTTATCTAAATGATCTGAACAAAGTTTGGTGTTACCTAAATATGTAATTGATTTGAACAAGCTTTAGAGATTGAAAATGATGAATGTAATAACTCTAAAATATAGAAATAACTAATTTCTATTGCAAGGAAATGTATGTAAGGTAAGGTAAAATTAAAGTACCTATAATAAGTCCATATATTTTGTAAATTATTTAAAAATGCCATTATAGTATAATTATTTTTATATGATTCACTAAAATTTATATTTTGTTATTTGTGAATAATTGTTCATAATATCTGTGGTTGCCCATACTTCTGTAAGCCATTTAAAAACAAAAATCTTTAAATTAACCATTTCATCTGAATACAAATTTTCTAGCTCCGAACACTGGCGCTCATATCAATGTTCTCAATAACTACAGTTGCAACATTTAAAATTTGTTTTAACTTTATTGATTTTTATAAATGATTTTTTTTCTTACTGTTTTAAATGGTCTTGAAGGGTATGCTACTATATTTAACATTGTTGTATATAATATTCTTTTGTACCAATAATTTACAAATTGTCGCTTTGTTTTCATAAGCTTTGTCAGTTAAGATGCTAAAATGAATTTAACTTAACAAATGTTATTTTACATGTGGAATAACTTTTTTTCGAGGCAGCTCTATTATGATGGTTAATTGTTCTAACATTAAAACTTTTATATTATACCGATGGCCTCTTTGACTGGCAATGCCTTGTGGCACATACTTTGTGTAATTTGTAAGAAGTTGGTAAATTAAAGATTTTAGTTAAAAATTTACAATTGAACATATAATTCTCAATTTTTAGTGCTTATACTTGAATGAATAAAACATTTATATATAAATATTATATATATATATATATATATATATACACACACATGCAAATAAATAATTTAATATTTCTGTGTGTCTGTGTGTGCATGTGTTGAATGCAGCATATTAAAGGGTGATTGAAAAAATTTATAAAAGTTTTCAGAAGGATATTTGATAGAAATCAGTAAATTTTGTAAAGAAAAATATATTTTACAAAATTGAAATTATTTTGTGATTCATGATTATTATTGTACCATGTTCAATTGAAAATAATTGACGATTAGTTGGGAATATTATTTAAATAACTATGATATCTTGAAGAATGTAGATTTAGGAAATTGAACATGAAAGTGTCAGGATGGTATCCTAAACCAACTTTCTTAAGACATTGTTCAACATTGAAATATGTATTCACATGATTGATCTGTGTGTTTTTATATATTGAGTGCAAGTTTATATATATTTATATTTATATATATATATATATATATATATATATATATAATGTGTATGCACTGTTTTGAGCCGCATGACATTTAGTTTATAATAATAACTGTTTATACCACAAATTGACAGTACAACTATCCATGTCAAGTGATAAATAGATCACTATCGATATCTGCTCAGATATTAATTCATGTTAACTATTTATGGTACCTATGGAGTTTCAGTCATAATTAATAAAGATTAGATGGAATTATTTGTTTTCTGTATAAATGAAGCAACACGTTTGAAATAAGACTTTATATTGCCATACTTGTACTTTTCATATTTGAATATTGTTTGATTATCAAAGTGATTACACTTGGTAATCAAAATTACTGAAGTTTTTATTTAAATATTATCATTGTGTATATAATATAGAAAAATTGTCTTTACTTTTGTTAAAATTTTGTATTTTGCTACAATTCGTTTTCAGTATAAATAAGAGCCTAATTTATATATATATATATATATATATATATATATATATATATATATATATATGTGTGTGTGTGTGTGTGAATATATGATGTATGAATGTGTACACACACACACACATACATACTATATATATATATATATATATATATATATATATATATATATATATATATATATATATAAACAATTGTGTGTTACATCAATAAAACAGTGTATGTGTGTCTGCATGTGTTGGTTTGGTCTGGTCTGTTTGAGCATATACATATATATATGTATGTATACATATGTGTACACATATGCATATATATTATACGTACATATATGTATATAGTATAGTATAATTTATAGTTATGTACAGGTATACTTAAGTATATACTATATTTAATAAGGAACATACCGCATATTATAACAGCACTCTGCTTAATATTAATATATGGATAAATAAATGGATAAACAGGAAGGTTATGTATTAGTTTTTATTTTGAAGTTGATACCTCAATTTTACTTGAAACCTGGAACATGTTCATGTTTACAGTATCTTGACCCCATATTTAATCTTTATATGTCAATTAGAGCATTATTTAAAATACAAAATTTCATTTACAGTCTCCACGGAGGATGTTTATGAGATTATACTTTTGCAAATTTAATTTGCTTGATCAGTTTTGCACACATTGAATTGGTTCATATTGAGTCAAAAATGACCTTATGCAATGGTCGTTATTATTAAGGTTGTTTTTAATTGAGTAGGAAGATTAAAATGTGAAATAAAATTGATAGAACTTTCAGCCAACCTGTTCGTTTTAACGGCTGTTCAATTCAAATTTTGGTTCAAATGTTTTTTGATTTCTTTAAATCGGATGCTCTCTTCACTCAAACATAATTTCCATTTTTTTACTCTTTGTTTAGTATCTCAGAAACGGCTGGACCTACCTTTTCCAAAAATTAATAAGAATTGCATACCTTAGAAAAAATGATGTATGTGTGCGTGTGTATGTATGGGTGGATAGAATTTTTCACCGACAATTTCGAGAACACACGAATTAAGAATCATTTGAATGATTCAAAAAATATTTGATTCCTATTAATGAGTAGAGGTGCTGATTAGTTATTGGCAAAGGCCGGTCCACCCGTTTCGAAGACACGGGGCAAAAAGTGCCTAAAATGGTAATCCACTTTTTGGGAGAATGTAGCGACCGATCCAAATAATTCATGAAACATGTTACTTATAACCGATCAAATTCTTGGGAAGGCAGATCTAGCGGTTTCGGACGTATTAAAAAAAATAAAAAAAGGCATTTGGCGGTAAAAAATAATCGTTAGACATACGTGCAACAATTTTTAAAATAATAAGTACATTTTTTTACATTACTAGGGGTTCCTTATAGGGTTTTTCGGTTTTCAAAAACCGTTTTTTGTCGAAAATCACAGAATTCAAAAACCGGCTTTTTTGGAAAAAATCGGTTTTTAATATACGAATGGGAAATGACAAGCCAAATGGTTTCAGACGGATGCAAGCGCTTTGGTTCTCAGAATCATATCAGTTCTAAAAGATTTGGAAAAATATCAATTTCTTCTGATTCCAAGAAACGCTGTGTATTTTATAAATTGACTACTGCTTTTCAATGTTTAGTTTATATGTTCATTATGAATATAAAAAGTCATATGTCATTAAAAATAAAAATAAATTAAATATTTAAACGTGTATTAATATTGCTCGAAATTGAAAATATTCACGTCTATTGCTTAATTTTTTTTAATACTAAAATTGACTTAAATAAGTATGTATCTATAGATGCGTAATAAATGCATTTTTGATTTTATTTTATTTTTTTTTAATTTTGTAATTGTATTATTTTTTTATTTGAACTCTCTGCTGAATAACTCGCCTCAATATCATAAATTAAGTTGCATCCTTTATGTGACGATTATAAATAACGATAAATGTTTCTATTTTTTTTATTCTGTTTGACTATTATTTCTGTTCTAATAATTAGAATAAAAATTTACCAATAAAATTAAACAGTAAATAATTTCAGTCAAACCCTGCTTTAATCATTTTGAATTTTTTGTTAATTTTTTTTTGTTTATGCGAACAAAAAATGTTTATATATATAAATTCGAAATAGGTTAAAACCAGTTTTCAGAAGAAATTAGAATTCGAAAACAGGATTTCTGAAATGTCGGTTTTTGTATCAACCCTAGTTCCGTACCAATGTTTAACGGTTAGACTATGGCGTAGCGCGATTAATTTGAAAAAAATTAAATTTTCAAAAAAATTAAGATATAAAAAAAACTTTTTTTAAAAAAGCTATTATTTAAGAAAAACTATATTCTTAAATATGTATCAAAGTTTTAAAAATATTTCAGTTACGCTACGGGAATTTCCAGCAATTTGCCTTAAGGCACAATGCCATGCACCACTAATTTGAACACAATTAATTATCAACAACATGCGTTTACAAACTTTTAGATATACAAAGCAAATTGCGATTAAATCTTTGAAAATCTGACGGGTTACCTGGTTACCTCATTTTGAAAATCTTAGCGACATCTGTTGATGGACCAATACCGTAATCCTTATCAAAACTGTGAGATGTTAATTTGTTCTGATCATAGATAAATAAATATGGTTCTGAATGTGAGATAACTTCCCTCCGTTGTTTGTTTCTCTAATTTAAGAGTTTTATTTTATTATGTTGGCTGCAAGGCTTCGACGCTTGTCAAAAATTATCATGCCGAATTACATCAATTACCAGAAAATGGATTTGATTTTTATTATTATATATATTTTCAATAATTTTGATCATGCAATTTGAATCCACAAAATTGATATATTCATCGTGAAATATTATTAAGAATAATGTCTGAACAGCTGTCGGGTGTTACAATAGTTTTAATAATTGGAGGTGGTGTTATATTAGCGGTTATATTGTTTATTTTTGCCAAAAGGCAAATTATGCGTTTTAGTCTTCGCTCTCGAAGAGGCCCTCATATTGCAATTGGACACGATGCTAAGAAGGTTTATTTATGTTTGTTATTAAATTTATCCTGAACCTGTGATGAGCGAATTGATATGATTATTTTTGATTTAGTCATTGAGGAAGGAAGTTGAACGTAAAATTGAGGCTATTCCAAAAATTTATTGTGAGCCACAACTCATTTCTGATCATGACATTAGAAATGAACAAGAGGAAATGGCTTTACCTTATTATTGCAGATTTAAAGCTGTAGATGATGTTAAACTTTTAGGTAAGGTTATAATAATAAGTTATATATACAGTAGAACCTCCATCAACCGGACTAATTGTTGTTGATGAGTATTCGGTTAATAAAAAATTCGGATAATAGAATGTATGAAGAATAATGTTGTGTATTTATTAAAAAGAACAATTACATACATAGACATTAACAAAAATTAATGTTTATTAAGAAATTAACACTTTCCTATGTTTGCACATACATATTTTCTTCGATTACATTACATACTAAATAGCAGCATTAATCATACTAAAATTTGAATTGTAGGTATATACATACATATAAATTGGTTGTGGTTGTCAGTCCGCATAATCGCGAATCAGTATAACCGAGGTCCGGATAATTGAGGTTTTACTGCATATATATATATATATATATATATATATAAATATATATATATATATATATATATATATATATACAAAATTCAGATTTTTAACACACACTTTATTTAATAATTACAGACGTTTCGAGACCATGGTATGCCTCATCTTCAATGTAATTTCAAAACAGTAAAAATTATATACTAATACATTACTATTTTATTTAAATTATATTTAATTTTTGATAAACAAAAAACACCAACTATCTCTCACAATGCTTGGCACTGTACTAAACACTTGAAATGTCTAAGATGAAGGTACAAGAACAAATGTGAAAATAGATTAATTTATTGAAGAGAATAAATGAAAAAAATTATAAATTGTTAATGATGTTTATACAAGAGTCATGTAAAATATTTGTCGGTTCTCAGATTTACACTATTGTTAGCTAAAAATTAAATATAAAATAAATTAAATACAAAATAAATAAAATATTAAATAATGTATTAGTATATAATTTTTACTGTTTTGAAATTACACTGAAGATGAGGCACACCATGGTCTCGAAAAGTCTGTAATTATTAAATAAAGTATGTGTTAAAAATCTGAGTGTTGTATTGTTCATATTTAACAGTGAATATATATGTATATATATATATATATATATATATATATATATATGTATAAATATATACTAAATTTACCTTTTTAATCATTTTAGAATCTGAAATATCAAAACAAGATGCTCATTTGTGCAGGCATCCCAGTGAAAGTTTAAGGGGTTATTTATTGACGGCTTTAGCACCTGTTCTAACTGAATGTAGTCAAAAGATGATACATAAATTTTGTGATATGTATGAACATGCCCGACACGATCCTAATGATTTTCAAGAAAAAGAGTATCAAGTGTATCAAAAGCTGCTTTTAAAATTATTGGAAACGTAAGATTTATTTTATTTATATTTTGATGTTTTGTTATTAATGATTAATGATATTTTTAGTGCATTAAATATAGTGAGTTTTTTAACCCTGAAAACGTTCTAATAGCTCTCAAGCTTTTATTTCTTGTAAAAATTAAAAAAAAAAAACAAATGAAATTTTCGAAAACCTGCCTAACAATTTGGCGTTTATACTTTTGGGTGGCTGGACTAAAGGACTTCTACTGTAGTACAAATGCGTGTTTGTTCAGAACCTTTATAGTAGGTACTCGTATCATTACAAAGTGTTAACTTTGTCTAAATATACTGAAAATACTACAAGATATTATTGAAATATTATCTTTATTCATATATTAGTTATTTTTTTCAAAATAATTTTATAATTATATTAGTTTTTTTTAGTTTGTTAAAGGATTGTATCATGTGAATGTATGTTTTAAGCGACAAATTTTTTGCCATTTTCGTGAATTTACTGATTTTTATTTCGAGATATATTGTGCTATTTGCAAATTCGCATAAAAATTGTATTGTTTGTAGTCAACCTCATACATTAACTGACCTCCTTGGACGGGCCGAGTACATCTGCGTTCATACGTTTATATAAAGTTGAATGTTTTATTTAACAACTTGGAAAATACTGAATGCATTATTGAGTACTATTATAGAATTTTAAATTTATTTAAGTTTAAGCAAATGTATCTTTTTCAGGACTAGCCAGATTAAGTCATCTGTAAACAGTCAAAAAATATCACCTAGTAGAACTTTAAGAAAGCAGCACGAGGAACAAATATTAAGACCTGTACTTGATGCATCTCGTCTGCGAGTACCAACCTCACAATCACAATCAATATTTAAGTTATCGTTTAGTGCTGAGAGCAATTCTTTAAATGTTGAAAATAGACCTTCCAAGAATTTATGTTCTTCGTCCGACACTAAAATCAATGATAATGAGACATCGGTTTGATTAAAAATAAATAGTCGCAAAAAGAAATAATATATTAAATAAAACTAAAAGTTATTTGCAAAATGTTCGACTTGGGTGATAATATGTCTGTAATTATTTAGGGTAATTTATTTGTTTTATATTTTTTTTAGATATTAAATACGTACAATATCTTTTTACATTTTTAATTCATAATATTTTACTTATTTGTGTTCTTTTTCTTAATCTGAATTTTATTTTAGCAGTCTTTACAACAGTATTTGCAATATGACAGTGAGTGTAAAATGTTTTCACTCTTATTAAAAAATATGTTTTATCTGAGGGCTTGTTTATAATCAACCTCTTTATATAAATGGCAATTATTAAATGCTTACAATAGTTATTGGGGCAACAGAAAATTTTTATTATTGAAATGTTATAAAACAAAATTATATCTGAAAATTACAGTACTTTAAAATGTTATTTAAATCCGAGTCTCAAAAAGTTGTGATTACTTCTTATTTTTTAAAAATAATTTAATATTTAAGAAAACAAATTCTTAATTTTTTTTTTCTATCTTATCAAAAACATGTTGAAACAAAGTGGTTGTCACAGTTTTTTGATTATAAAAAACATGAAGCATTTTACTATGGATATTTCTAATTTTAGTTCAAACTGGTTAAGAATAATTAAGATATCCCAGTTTATTCAATTCAATTTCAATACATATTCTATTTTTTCAATTATTTTTAACCATTTAATATTAACTAATGTCTTTTATTGTTGATTGATTTTTTTTTTCTTACCAGAAATTTGTGTCTGCAATTTCTTTGGCATAATGCAACACTCCCCATCAGTTAAATTTTATATTTGGTTTACATTGCATGTTAAACTTGCTTTATTCTACTGTCTACTGTTATCTGTTGATAAACATTTCTTGAATTGTGATTAACATCGAGATTTTTTTTATTTTTTTCATAAAATTCATGTTTATAACTATTTCTTATTGTAACTGGATTATTTGAATAAACCTTTTTTTTTTTTAATTTTGTTAGGTAGAAAACAATTATCGGCTACCACAGGGTTTAGAGTTGAAAAAAATATTTCTTGGGAAACAAATCAACATAACATCGGGCATATAATGACAATATCCACAATGGTGTAAAAACCAGTAAGTATTTCTGTTGAATATGCTATATACTTGGTTGTATAAAGAAAATTAATTAAAATTTTGGTGGTTACAAGAACTTTTAATTTATAATAGATCTGGTTAAATCTGTTTTGTTTTTGACCGTATTAAAAGTTTCAAATGAAATTTATAGGTTTAAGATTTCCTAAATTACTACTTACGTAATTCGGATAATTTAATTTATTTCCATATTTCTTTTTTTTTACTTTACTTTTTTTTACAGAAAAATTGAAATTTGTATATATCTTTACGTTGTAAAAGTTTCTGATCACTTTGGCATACCTTTAAAAAAATGGATGGATGTATGTATGTGTGTGCGTGCATGCGTGCGTGCGTGCTTCGGGAACACCAATCGAAAAATTTCGAACAAAACTGATCAGTTTTTGCCGAAGGCAGGTCTAGCCGTTTCGAAGATATGGGGGTATGTTATAGTAATGGGCCGAAAATCGAAAATATTTTTTAGCATATCTTCACGTTTTAGAGGTTTCTGAACATATTGGCATACATTAGAAACAATTGATGTGTATGTGTGTTTTGTGTGTCCGCAATTTTTCGTCTATGTTTTCGGGCTCACGGATCAACCGATTTGAATGGTTCAAAAACATTAGACTCCTGTTGATAGGGAGATGTGCTGATTACTTTTTGGCAAAGGCAGGTCTACCCGTTGCGGAGATACAAGGTTAAGTGGTAGTTTTTGAGAGAACTAAGCATCTGATTCGAATGATTCAAAAAACATTCTGCTTGTGTTGACAAAAGAATTGCTTTTGAATTGTTTTTTTTTATTTCAAAATAATTTTTTTGTTCAAAAAAATTTAAAAAAATATCTTTAATTTTAATTCTGGCCAAAGTTCTAAAGTTCACTTATTTACTTTAAATAAATAATTTTAACTTTATAATTCAGTTTATATAATTCTTACAAATATTAGACAATGCTATACAATATTTTTAATAATCTATTTGAAAACATTTAATATTCCTTGAACATTTTGTTACTGCACCGCGTTTTGCTTTAAGGCACCATGCCATACACCCCTAGTTATTATTATAATTACCGAGAATTAGTAATAGCGATGAATTTTTTTTATTGATAATGCAATGCCGGGTATGGGCTATTTTCACTTGGAAACGTATTGCTATCTATATTTTCAAGTGAAAACTGGTGTCACTTCTGCTCTGATTCAAATCCCATAGCTCTAACCACTTATCCACGAACGAGCTTGCATAATATAGTGACTCATTTTAATATCCTTTGAATTTCATGCTGCCTTTTACTAAAAAGTCGTTTTATTTTCATGACCATGCTTTTTATCTTTTAGAAAAATCTTATATCTTTTGGTAGAGTAATTATCATCGCTTATGTTGCTATTAAATATTCTTTTCGTCGAATATTGAAAAGAAATTGTATAATTGTCTTTTTTTTAGTTATCAAAGTCTGTAATTTACCTAGTCAGTCGGGGCTAGTGTACAGTGCGGTAAAATTTGGAAATTGAGTAAAAATTCTATATAATATAATTAACGAATTCTTTTTCTCAATATTTTTTATTTCAAGAAATATAATTAACAAAACTTAATACGATTGTGATGCAGAATTTGGGTTCAAATAACCGATTATTGAAGCCATCATTTTTCATTTCGAATTTTGCGCTATTAATTTGAATGCATTATGAGGTCGGGGTTGCCTAAAGATATTTGAATGCCTGACCCTTTCCTTCCTCTCTGAACGTAAATTATCAAATTGGTTAAGAAGTTATCATTGAATTTGCCAATTTGGCTAATAGAGAGATTCGTAAATAAGCTGAAAATTTAAGAAAAATATATTCTTCAGATCTTATACTAAGGGAAGTTAAAAAGTTTGTTGAAAGTGCCTGTGAAGAAAGTCCTTAGGGCAAAATATATAATTCTTATTTTTAGAACAAATATGAATATTTTACTATATTATTAACTTTCCGCAGAGTATGTTCTAGTAATTGCAAAAAATCGAAAATGAAAAATTTTGCATATCTTCACGTTTCAGAAGTTTCTAATCATTTTGGTATACCACCTTAGAACAAATTTATGTATGTGTGTGTGTATGTGTTTGGATACAAATTTTTGTCGACGATTTCGGGAACCGATTTGAATGATTCTGAAATCACTCGATTTGTATTAATATGGAGACGTGCTGATTAGTTTCTGACAAAGGCAGGGCCAGCCGTTTCGAAGATACGAGACAATAAGTACCAAAATGGTAATTTAGTTTTTGAGATAACGGAGCGTCCGATTTGAATTCAAAAAACATTTCATTTGTGTTAATGAAAGGAAGAACTAATTATAGGCATTTTTAGGAAGGCGGGTCTAGTGGTTTCGGAGACTCCATAAAAAATGTTAAAAAATGCCATTTGGCAGTCAAAAATGATCATGTAGTAGGTACATTTTTATGTAGGTACAAAAAAGTTAAAAATTTTCAAAAAATTGAAAATATAAATAATCACATTTTTCAAAAATTTAAAAATGATCAATAATCAAATTTTTTCAGTTTTCAAAAACTTTTAAAGCTTCTTCAAAAAATATAATTTTCGATACGGGAAGTTTCAGCAATTTGCCTTAAGGCACGATGCCATGCACCACTAGTTCTAGTATGTAATGCGTAATAATTTTTTTTGCAATCAAATAGTTATTTTAATTTTAGACAAATGAGTCATAAAAACTACTATATATATATATATATATATATATATATATATATATATATATATATATATAACAGCGATGTGTAATCTTATGTATAACAAATTTTTGTACATATTTGAGGAATTACTTATACAGTAGAAACTCGATTTACCGGACTAATTGTTGTCAATAGGCATTTGGCTAATCAAAAATCTGGATAATCGAATGTATTAAGAATTATGTTGTGAATTTATTAAAAATAACAATTACATACATAGACAACAACAAAAATAGTGTTTATTAAGAAACACTTTCTTACGAATGTACATATATATTTTCTTAGGTTGTATTTGTACAATTGTATACATCTGTACCTACATTTCGACAAAAACAACTCCTCACATAATATTATTTTTCACCGGCCAATTTGACCGACCGCGGTAGTTTTAGGCCACATAATTTTGTTTTCGGAAAATAGAAAAAATAAATGAAAACAAAGAGTGAAGAAAATATTAATAATATATTATATATAGTTCTAAATTCGAATTGACATATAGTTTGATAATGATATTTTAACTTTTAAAAAGGTCTAACAATAAGTTATATAGAAAGTTTGAAACGGTCATTTTGACCGGCGTTTGTTTATTGTTAAAAGGTAAAATTTGTATAGGTCATGTCATAAGTTTTAATTTCAAATATCGAATACTTTGCGGTACCTGCTATATTGCTTACTCGTGCCGGTTTGATAAAGAGTTTTATAACTTTTTTTTTTTTGTTAAATACATTATTCCAAAGTTTCCACTCAAATTGGAAAACAGCAAGCGATTGTAACCAACAACGGCTGTCAGGTCTCTTTATCAAACGAACATTTCCATCTACCTCTCTTATGACTGATAGACTTCTATTAATTTCATAAGTAGGTACGTTCGTCACTTTTTGAGATTTTCTTTTCTTTTAAATAATGTTTTAATAATAATGTTCGACTTAGTGACTAATAACTAAAGAAACGTTGAACTCAGACTGAATTATATATAGGTAGTACGACTGATGAGGCAAGTGGCCGCATTTCGTAATGAAAGCACATTTTTGAAAAACGTAAAAATATTTATTTTAATACAAAATATCAGAGATTGCTAATCAAAAGCCAACTAAATATAGATTTAATAAATGCCAAAGTATTTATTTTAATTTAAATGATCAATTTAATATAGCATCTTTTTAGGGAGTACGGCTTGAGCAACATATGTTTTGTGATAATGGAAATCTTCAAAAATTAAAAATATATTATATCATATTTTTACGACTAACAACCAGGGTGCGTAGCGTGTCTTGGCGGGGCACCGTATCAAAATTTGTTTGGGGTCCCCCTTTAAAAAGCTAACGATTTTTCAAAAAATATAAAAAATGCATAAAATCAAAAGAATATTTATTCATTCTCATACATACGTAAATTTTCTGAAATTTATCAAAAAACTGATTTCATCATGATATTATTTGATGTTTTTGCCTTTAGGGACGATAGTGACAGGTCTGATAGACTTTCTCTCTTAAAGTTCTTAGGTAATTTTTGATTAGTTTTAATTTCGAAAAGTTTGTTATTTATGAAGATTACCTAAGATATCTTTACAGTACCTATTTAGTGTACAGTTTTCCAGAAGCTTCTATTATTTCTTGATTTGAAAAAAAAAGTTTCCGGTTGTAATTTTTTAAACATGCTAATCGTAGAATACTAACGTCTCAAAGGTCTAACTCTAAAATTAACCCATCACACAAATATTTTATAATTTATAAAAACAGCGACCTTTTTAGATTCAGAAACTTTTTTAGATTCAGAAACTAAAATAAAATTCAATACCTTTCGATAGTAAACGGAAATGCCAATTATGCCGAAATTATTAACTTCCCGTAGGGCAAGTTATAGTAATCGCAAAAAAATCGAAAATGAAAATTTTTATATATCTTTACGTTTCAGAGGTTTCTGAACATTTTGGCATACCTTAGAAAAAATGGATGTATGTGTGTGTGTGTGTGTGTGTGTGTGTGTGTATGTATGTAGTATGTTGTGTGTGTATGTATGTGCGGATACAATTTTCGTCGACGATTTCGGGAACACGGATCAACCGATTTGAATAATTCAAAAAACATTCGATCCGTATTGATAAGGAGACGTGCTGATTAGTTTTTGGCTAAGGCAGGTCAAGCCGTTCCAAAGATACGGGGCAAAAAGTTCCGAAAACGGTAACTCAGTTTTAAGAGAACGGAGCGTCCGATTTTAATAATTCAAAAAACATTTTATTTGTATTGACAAGATGAAGAATCGATACAACTTTCATGAAGGTAGGTCCAGCGGTTTCGGAGATATAGAGGAAAAAGTAAAAAAATGAGCCATTTGGCGGTCAAAAATGATCATTAGACATATGCACATCAAATTATCAGACATTTTATAGAGATTTTAACAATAAGTATACATTTTGTTAACATTCCTATCCGTTCCGTACCAATGCTTATGCGTTAGACAGCGACGCGGCGCTTACGCGCTTTATATTTTGTCCCTATGTAGTTAAAGCAGTACGATTGCTTTGAAAAAAAAGTTCAGATCTTCCACAATATGTCAAAATAAAGAAAAAAAATTTTTTTTCAAAAAAAAAAAATTTTTTAAAAAAAAATTTTTTTTTTTTAAATTTTTTTTTTCAAAAAAAACTAATTTTTGTTCAATTTATAATTTCTCAAAAAAATCTTTTTTCAAAGTAATTTTTTTTCAAAAATGTTAATCGTTTTAAAAAAAATAATTTTTGGTACGGGAAGTTCCAGCAATTTGCCTTAAGGCACGATGCCCTAATTGCCTTAAGACAGAATTCCACTTACAGCTAGTTTAATTTCTTTCTATGTAATTGTTGTTTGGCTTTAAAGTTTTTATCCGTTCTTGCTTTGCCCCCCTGGCTTGGGGCCCCATTGATACGGCTGATACGGCGGTAGCTAACAACTTTATATTTTTATTACGATTTTATTTTGCAATAGTTTTTAGAAAATTGACATAAGATTTCAAACATTGAATTATGATGACAGTTTCAGTTAGAAATCGGAATATTTGCGCAATTAGCCATAAGGGATGATGCAAAACACCACTAGTTATTCACCTGTATATTTCCTGACTATAAGACGAGAATGTGATTATGAATCGACCAATGAAGACCGAGCCCTTTAAACCGCAATATCACGAAGAGTGGGATTGGATAGGGCTGTGGTAGACCGCAAAGAAAATAAATCCCTTCGTCGTCAGTTGCGCAGTGCTCCGCTGACGTGCGCAGTGTATATGTGACCGCAGATACACGATTACGAAAACCGCAAATACAAAATGGTGTCCCGATTCCCTTACAGATCAAATCTCCGGTCACAATTAAAAATTGAATTCCCAATTTCTAGTCAAATCTATCAACGGATATCTATTCAATCGAATCAACTATCTATTCAGTCAATATTTGCATTTTGCGAAACGTTGATTTTATCGCAAATTCTTTGTGATATTCCTACAAATGTCATTACAGTTGATAATGAAACTGTGCTGAACGTCACAATTAATCTAGTGGTGCATGGCATTGTTGCTGTAAGGCAAATTAATCGACACGAGTTTCAGTAACCAAAATTTTGAAACTCTAAACCTGGTCTGTTTAGAGACGGAAATATTAATATTTATATTTATATATTATATTTATATATTAATAAATGGCGCATGAGCGCCTCGTCGCATTTTAAAGGTTAAAAATTATAAATATTGTGAAGAAAACCCATAAAAAATGTAAACGAACTTTACTTATTATTAAATTCTTTACAATATATGATTAATTTGTGTACCGATATGTGTTAATTGAATTTTTGATATAGCTTGCCTGTCTTCCCAAAAATTTAATCTTCCGTCAATACAAGTAAAATGTTTATGAATAATTCAATTCGGATGCTTCATTTTCTTGAAAATCTCGTTGCCATTTTTTACACCAAAAACTTTAGTCTCACATTTCCTCATCAATACGAATCAAATGTTTTTTGAATAATTGAAATCAAAACATTTCATTTTCGATTTTCTACGATTAGTATAACTTACCATACGAAAAGTTAATAAAAAAAAAAAAGATCGATCATTATTAACAATTGTTTGAAATATTTTCTTTACTATTTACTCCGTATCACCGAAACTGCTGGATCTGTCTTTGCTAAAAGTTATACAGCAAACCGTTGACGAAAAATTGTATCGAAATATATTGTACACATGCACATAAACTTTTTCTAAGGTGTGCCCAAATGTTCAGGAACCATTGAAGCAAAAATGTTCAGAAATCCTGAACTGCAAAAATTTTTATTTTCGATTTTTAAAGCGATTACTATAATTTGCCCTACTGTAAGTTAATAAATATAAGGTGACCATATTTTTCTAGGTCAAAACCGGGACAGAAATTTTAGTTATGATAATCCGGGACGGGGGATATATAATAACAGTTTTTTTTATATAAATTTTTGTTTAATAAGAATTTCGGACTTCTAGTAAGAACTTTATTATTCAATTATATGTGATTCTTTTTTATCTATGATAATATATCTTATATCGATCTATATGTGTTTCATGCTTTTGAGTCTTGTATAGTATTCTATTCAATTTTATTTATAAATAATTTGAAAAAAAAAAAGCATTTGTTTGTTTGTTTTCATAATTTTTGTTAATTCATCTATCCATTTTTGAAAAACCGAGACAATCCGGAACAAAAGATTTAAATTCGGCACAAATCATGCTTTTAAAAAAACCCGGGACGCAAGGTAGAAATCCAGAACTGTCCCGGGTAAACCGGGACGTATGGTCACCTCAATAAATACCAATTGGATACACAATATTTATTTATTGAATGTTGTGTGTGTGATCTATTCTCTGACGATCGGCCGAGCTGTTTCTTTCTATTAGCTGATAAGTGAAAATTTTCTCGTTCACGTTTAGGCGGGCCCCGCTTAAATAAATGTTTGGACGCCCTTAAAAAAGGTCTTATGAACTAAAAACGATTCATAAAATATTTTATCATTGCATTTATCCAAATATCACTTTTTCTAAAAAAAAAAAACAATTCAAAATGAGATGAGTATACATTTTCCTGCGTTTTTTGGCAAACTAATTTATTGAATTGAAAATTAAGGTAATGCGACAGATATGGTGCACTTCCACCTGAAATTTAAAAAGATACGTACATAAAGTTAATTGATTTAACTTTAATTAAATTAAATTTTATTTTTTACTAATCTAAAATTTCTAACAAGTAGTTTAGAGGCATAATTCTTAGTCTTTTGATTTTTTGACAGTAAATGTTTTAATGTCTCATTAATATATTAATAAAACTGAGTTACAAAAAAAAAAAAAAAAATTAATATTTTGCCCAGAACAAATGCAAATCCTAAATAATGTTTCATCTACTACAAGATCGGGTCTTTGCTTCTTTGCCGAAAATATTACGGGACATCAGTTTGATTTTAGAATTTCATTATATATTCGACGGCAAATTCTTTCGATGAATTGATCCTTTATTGCATTTTAAGGAATTGTGTCTCGTAAGTGGGGCGTGAACAAAACATTCAATTACGTAGCGTAACAAAATATTTTATACGAGAATGGCAAGATTTTGTCTTCACCCTGGTAATGGAATGAGGATATTCTTATTTCTGGAAGGTTTTTGTAAGTTGGATCGAATGTTCAGAATCATTTTTATTGAACCGTTTTGTTCGATGTTTGCGCGATTAACAATTTGTAAAACGACAAAACTATTTAAATATATATAATATAATATATATATATATATATATATTAGGGTGGTCCTCAATATGGACATTTTCGAATTTCCTTGCTCCTAGGGGCTCAAATGCTTCCAAATTGATAAAAAAAAATCCTTTATAAGTTTTAGCTTTTAATATTGTCTTTTAGATAGAGCGCAATTAATCAAAGATTTGTATGGAAATAGCATGAAAAAAATTTCAAAAATTTTGCAGAGCGTCGAATTTTCAATAAAAAATGACGAATTTTCACTTTTAATTCATTTGTTGCTAAGTTACACTTAAATTTTTTTTTAATTTTCAAAATTTTTTCCATGCTATTTCCATACGAAGTTCGATTGAATTGCGCACTATCTAAAAGTTATATTAAAAGCTAGAAATTTTAGAGAATTGTTTTTATCAATTTGGAACCATTTGAGCCCTTGGGAGCAAGGAAATTCGAAAATGTCCATATTAAGGACCACCCTAATAATATATATATATATATATATATATATATAATGTTTAAAAATATTTGTGTCTAACACGATTTCTCGCATAATAAATCATTTTACAATTGACCTGCTTCTTGCAACATATTGTCCCCATTCACTATAATACGGGGTCTAGTTTGAGACTTTTTTGGTCCGATTTGGGGAAAGTAGGTTTTCAAAGAGGTTGACTGTATGTATAACATTTGCTTACAGCATTTGTTAGTTTGTACAATTTTTGTAGAAGACAAAGCATTTTTTAAACTAACGTGAAATTTTTTCCAATATTAAATATGCTTTGTTATTTTACATTCTGCACTATCTATCTATATCATGTTTTCCTATTATATAACATATTGCTTTAGACATATTTCTCAAGAGATAATATTTAATATTCTAATCAGATTTATATTTCATCAGAATCTATGGAATGATTTATCTATACTGTAGAATTCGGCCTTCTGGTTGAGCACTTATTATTAAAAATATGTATATATATACATACTCGTAGTATGATTTTTTTTACATATTATAAATATACGGGGTGCCCCAGACTTTGAAGTCAAGCTGAAACGGCGTGATAGTATTGACCTAACTGCCCTGGAAAAAAATTAGAAAAAAATATCTCAAGTTGTTTGAAAATTATGAACTTTTAAGTGCAGCCTAGAGCTTTGGTGATATTGTGGTCATTGTTTGGTTATTGCGTTTAATTAACTTCCCGTAGGGTAAGTTATAGTAATCGCAAAAAAAATCGAAAATGAAAATTTTATATATCTTTACGTTTCAGAGGTTTCTGAAACATTTTGGCATACCTTAGAAAAAATGGATGTATGTGTGTGTGTGTGTGTATGTGTGTGTGTGTGTGTGGATGTATGTATGTGGTGTATGTGTATGTGTGTGATGTATGTGCGGATACAAATTTTCGTCGACGATTTCGGGAACACGGTTCAACCGATTTGAATAATTCAAAAAACATTCGATCCGTATTGATAAGGAGACGTGCTGATTAGTTTTTGGCAAAGACAGGTCAAGCCGTTCCGAAGATACGGGGCAAAAAGTTCCGAAAACGGTAACTCAGTTTTTAAGAGAACGGAGCGTCCGATTTGAATAATTCAAAAAACATTTTATTTGTATTGACAAGATGAAGAATCGATACAACTTTCATGAAGGTAGGTCCAGCGGTTTCGGAGATATAGAGAAAAAAGTAAAAAAATGAGCCATTTGGCGGTCAAAAATGATCATTAGACATATGCACATCAAATTATCAGATATTTTGTAGAGATTTTAACAATAAGTATACATTTTGTTAACATTCCTATGGGTTCCGTACCAATGCTTATGCGTTAGACAGCGACGCGGCGCTTACGCGCTTTATATTTTGTCCCTATGTAGTTAAAGCAGTACGATTGCTTTGAAAAAAAAGTTCAGATCTTCCACAATATGTCAAAATAAAGAAAAAAAAATTTTTTTTCAAAAAAAAAATTTTTTTTAAAAAAATTTTTTTTAAAATTTTTTTTTTCAAAAAAAACTAATTTTTTGTCCAATTTATAGTTTCTCAAAAATCTTATTTTTTCAAAGTAATTTTTTTTCAAAAATGTTAATCGTTTTTAAAAAAATAATAATTTTTGGTACGGGAAGTTCCAGCAATTTGCCTTAAGGCACGATGCCCTAATTGCCTTAAGACAGAATTCCACTTACAGCTAGTTTGTATTAATTTTTTTCAATAAAACTTTAGAGCCGTAAGCATGAATAACATTTCTAGGATCACAGTCGAAAATAACAACACATATGACCCAAGTTTATAAGAATTAAAAGTATTTGTTGAGATATTAATTTAAATTTTTAAAATCGATCGACTTTGAGAGGCCGTCTTTTAAAAATAATGTTTTAGTCTGTTAGCAATTTTTATCAAAAGTTGGCGCATTTGAGCTGGATTTTAAGGAATGATTTCCTTGATAATTTACTATTGAAAAATTTCAAGTAAAAAAATAAACAAAAATTACGTGATTTTTCCTTGTGCATTTTACTCACAATTAGTTCAAATGTTTGTTATACGCGTAACTTAAATGTACGAGAGAGAAACATTTGAACTGAATGTGCATTAACAAAAATTATGTCATTTTAGGTTTTTTATTATTTACTTGAAATTTTTCAAAAATAAAGTCATCACCATTTTACAAATGTGTTTAAATGCGCTAACGTTTTATGAAATTTGCCAACCCAATTTGGTACATTTACGCTTGCGGCTCTAAAGTTTAAATAAAAAACACACAATAACCGAAAAATGGTCATAATTTTATCAAAAAAACTTACCAAATAAAGCGAGATATTTTTTTTCTATTTTTTCAGGGCAGTTAAGGTCAGTTTTATCACCTTGTTTCAGCTTGACGTCAAGGCTTGGGACACCCTGTACGTATACACACATACACACACACACACACACACACACACACCACACACACACACATATATATATATATATATATTATATATAAAATATATAACATGTTCTTTATATCTTATTTTTTCTCCAAGAGCATGAACCAATCCATCTCTGGTCAATTCAGTTTTATAATCAGTTATATATAAAAGGGAAAAGAAAAGTGATACAAGCAAAGAAAATGAAACGAGAGTTGAGAAGCTACGATATTCGTTTCGGGGACGACAGAAAAAATATATTAGCATGCGAAAACCATCAGTGAAAATTTCTAAATGCCGAATCAGATTCGTTAGTATGACAGCGTCTCTGCTTCTGTCTACATCAATCAGTTCTTGCGACTAAAAAAAAA